>NW_010357320.1:0-37621 GCF_000414095.1 Morus notabilis
AAAAAGTTAGTTACAGTGGCGGCCTCAAATGAGGGTCGCTACAGATTTTGTCTCTGGTATTATGTTCATTGCATTGTTTATTCCTGTCTGAATCCAGCAATAGAGCTTTCCCCAAACAAGAAAAAATACAATAAAAACAAACTAAAAAGAGATCAAATACAATTTTATATGAGATGAAAGGCTTACCTATAATATTTTATATTATAAAAATTTATAATATTTTATACCTATTCGAGAAATATGTGATTTAAACAAGAACTAAGAAATGGAATAAATGTAGCATTTGTATTCCACCGTTTTTCCTTGTTTAATTGTTTTTTGAGCTTTCTTCCCCTCAGATCTTGCTTTTTCTTTTTTCGTCCTTTATCAAAAGCCCTAAAATAGTAAGTCGTTATGGAAAAAGATCATAAGAGAAGATCCTACAAGCAACGAGCGCCTTAATGCATCTATAAGATTTATTAAAGATTATTTGTAGAGAAAACTATCCCACTCTCATATCTTATTACCAAATGTCGTACTACCTCAAAATTATATCATAGTCAAATGACGTACCAATCTAAATAAATAATTGTGTACATCAAAAAAAAGAAAAAAAAGTTAAGGTGTACACTGTCTGTACGTTTATTTACTATCGGTTAGTAACCGATTATAACAGAATTTTCAGCCCAAAAAAAACAAGAAAAGAACCCGACTATAACAGAATTATTCACTTCCCATCAAATTCTATACATAACATATGACCACACGAGTCGGGTTGTCATATCATACGCATTATACTGCTCTCTCTCTCTGTACTCCCTCTCTTCTCTCTCTCTCTCTCTGTACTCCCTCTCTTCTCTCTCTCTCTCTCTGTACTCCCTCTCTTCTCTCTCTCTCTCTCTGTACTCCCTCTCTTCTCTCTCTACTGCTCTCTCTCTCTCTCTCTACTGCCTCTGTTCTCTCTCTACTGCTCTCTCTCTCTCTCCTGTAATCCCTTTCTTCTCTCTCTACTGCTCTCTCGGTCTCTCTCTCTCTCTCTCTCTCTCTCTCTCTCTCTCTCTGTACTCTCTTTCTTCTCTCTCTACTGCTCTATCTCTCCCTCTCTCTCTCTCTCTCTCTCGTCTGGCTCTCTCTCTCAAGAAAGCAAGATATTGATCCGATTCTGCAACAAGAACAGAGAGACAAAGGTAAAAAGCCCTTCCTTTCTAAACTTGATTTTCTCTCTTAATTATTGTTCTATGCTTGATGGTAACATTTATACTTGTTTTGTTTTTGACATATATTCTTCGTCATTGTGTTTTCTTCTGATCCAGAGAAATAGTGTCCAATGGATCAGAAGAAAGAAGAACCGGAGAAGGACAGCATGTCTTGGAACGAAATACTCGCTTATCTTGATTACTTCCAGACTGTAGTTAGTAGAATCCAAGAAGATCAAGAAGATAACAGGATGAGGTTAGAATACCATCAGAAAACCATCTCTGAGTTGATTGATGGCGGCGGAGCAACCAATGAGTTCATGAAGCACAAGTTCAACGTCGATTTGTTGGAGTTTGGTTTCGAATCTTACGCTGGATTAATGGAAGATCAGGGTTATGAGGAAAAGCTGCGGCAACAAATTCGTACTCAGAAGGAAGCAACAGAGGAAGCTCGAGCGAACCGAAAAATCAGTTACGTTGAGTTGGCACAACAGCTTAATGAATCCGATGAAAGAATGAGAGTTCTCAATGGGATTCACGCCATGGCGATCGTTACCGGGACCAAACTCTCTCGTTTTCTGGTTGAGTACTTCTTGTTGCTTTCAGGATCGAAGCGGAAAGAAGAAATGGAAAGAAAGATTCAGGCCGTCAAGAATGCGATTCAATCGGAGAGTTTGGAGGGAAATTCGGTCATCATCGACACGTTCGTTTCTGTGGTGGAATTTGTGGGCCAGGAAATGGTGAAACGAGGTACAAAGAAGGACGCAAGGAGAGAAGAGGCCTCGACGACAGGTGAAGATGATCTCCTTGGTATGATCTTGTTTGAAGTCTTGAACTTTGAAATTGCATTTTCTCGTCCGATCTTTCTACCAACGGTGGCAAACAATGTATTTCTACAAGTTATTGGGAACTACATATCGGCATTGTTGGACTCGAAATTGAAAGCGATAGCGTCCTACATGAAAGCGCGTGAGGCGGGGGCATCTGCGTCTACACCAGATCATCAAGGTCTAATCAGGAGGAACAAGTTAAAGAACAAGCTGGATGCGGGAATTGAAAAGTTTTGGAACAAGCTGGAACTGCAGCCTAAGAACTGAGTAAGGCAGAGAGAAGTTCACAAAACAAAAATGGAAATCAGCAATACTGTTATCTTTCTGTTACTTTGATCAGATTACGAGATTTGTACTTCTTTAATACTTGATGAATTAGAATCCATGTGCAACAGTTGAATTTTCCTTATGCAATTTCATTTGGTCTTGGTTTCATATGCAATTTTAGTGTTACCTGATACATTTCTGTTTAGTAGCTTATAACTTATTTCAGATTTTTAAGAATTAGAATTGCAGTTATAGATTATGGAAAAACAATTCAAGTCACGACTTTGAACAAATGTAATAGAAGTAATATATTAAGCTGTGTATTAATATTACAGAAGGTATATGTAATAATGCGATCACAATAAGAAAGTTTGTAAAATACTTTTAGCTTCAGTTGAGTCTTCTTCTGGCGAGGAGAGTTTCTTTTTCTTCTCTCCTTAGTTTTGATTGTCAAGTGTAAATCACGAAAACTGGGCAGTTGCAAGTGTAAATCACGAGTTGCATTATTAATAGCTTTTACTATCCAACTATTAGGGAGGTGACATGATCATTTTGTCTATATTGATCGTGTTTCTACATTTGATATGCAGTACTAAGTACTAACCAACATTAAAATACGTGTCTCGTTTTTGTTTATCCCAAAAAGTTCTTACTTTTACGGTTTGGTTTAAAATAGATAGCAGAATCTAGGATTTCATAGGAAAGCAATCACATTGAAATGAAGATCCCGAGTTAAACAAATTCATGGAAATGTTGTTATGGGAATTAAAGACATATGGAACATGCTCGACGTGTATTAAAGAACTAAAATATAGTGAGTTCATAGAAATGCAAAGAAGATTTCAAATATTCTTTTTTTTTCTGTTTTTTAATTGATAAAGGTGGGAGATTTATACTAGATATATAAGTTGAAAATATTCCAGGAATATGGATTACTTCTTTCAATACTAGATGAATTAGACTCAAAATGATTCAGAAAGTGGCTTGTTTTTTATATTACTGATTATTATGGCGTGTATAGTACGCTTTGGTCGTTTTAGACTAATTATTGCGAAACAATTTCTTTTGTTCTTATAATTTTTTTTATTATTATTATTGTTCTGTTCAAAAGGCTTTGATTTAAAGTGGGACGGTATTTACAATTAATTGAAAGACGTGGACACATAAATAGCTAATAAAAAAATATTTGGAGACATCATCAGTGTTAAACACTATTACTAATAAAAAGATAAGCTCCACCTATGAGTCTCAAACCGCGGACTCACTTTCTATTAATTAATGGTGTTGAATACCACCATGCCATGTAACATTGTTCATAATGAAATGAATAGTTGAACAAAGAAAACATAGCTTTGATGGTTAAAGATACTTGGATTCCTCAAATCTTCAATAAAAAGGGTCTTTTTTTCGCTGGGAAATTAACTTGCTAATTATACGAGTGATCCCAATCTATATTTAAACATATGGTACGAATTAGACATAATTCAACTGATGAAACATTGGCCTAGCAAAAGTTTCTCGTGTTTAATGCAGCAATATCCAATTAAATAACAAAAACAAAAACAAATGTTGGGTGTGGGGATTAAAGAATATGAAACTTTTTGGACCTGTAATAAAGAAGTAAAAAAGGGTCCGGACTTTAAGACGTAAAAGTGATTTTTTTTTTTTTTTTTTGTGCTTTCATAAAATTGAGATAGTTAATATTAGTTTAGAGAGGTTTTTTACATTTTTTTTTTTCTGAATCATTGATACTATAAGTCCAACGTGGCAACTGCTTTCATGCTTAACGAATTACAATCAAAATCATTAGTTGAAATCACAACTTGTTATGGGACATTACGGTTACTACTCTCAACCGATCATAACAGAAAAACCTACCTCTTACAAAAAGACCAAATAAAATAAAATGAAAAGATAAATAAACACAAAAGACTAAATTGACCCTTCATTTCTTTACTCTATTTCAATCTAAGCGTTGATTCTCTTTCTGTCAATAAAGAAAGAAATAAAGGAATAAAAGAAAATATCGAGAAATTAGAGAGTTTATAAATAGCGGTTACTGCTCTGATCAGTCAACATAACAGAAATACCTACTTCTCCTTCCGTATAGGTCAATTCTTCCTAAGTCCTTTTCTAAACGTTCTCTCTCAAGAAAGAAAGAAAGGAATGAAGAAATCAAGCAAGAAACAGAGAGAGAAAAAACAAGGTATAATTCAAATCCCTTAAATTAAACTTCTTCTCTTTGATTTGTTATTCTTTTTTATACTTTTTTATGTTGTGATAACTTGTTCTTCATTGTGTCTTTCGCAGAGAATCCGACAATGGAGAAGAAAGAAGATGAAAGAATCGACCGGCCCGGAATTGGCAGCGGAGAACAGAATGAGGACTCTTTTGCGTCTGCATTCAACCAGCTCGATTCTGCTTTTCGAATGGTAGAAGCACAGCTGATACATTACGAAACAAAGTTAAGCGAGTTGCGAACAACCGCAATTCGGCATATTCTCAACGGAGAAGTCGAGCGTCTGAAAGATCTCGAACAAGAAGTGAAGGAATTCAACGCGAAGATTGAAAGGCTCATGAAAACCGTGGAGGGTTCCGCAGAGAAATTGAATGATACGGAATTGGCAGTGTTTGAGCGGAGTGGTACTGAATCTTTTGCTGAATTTGAAGACGGTTACGACGAAAAGATGCGGGAACAAAATCCAATGAAGATGAAAGAGGCAGAGGAAGGTAGACGGATCGGGAACAAGACTTTGATAGAGATGCTGGAACAGCTTAATCAATCTTCTGAAGGAAGAAGCGCTTTCGTAGGGATAAAGGCCACGGCGATTAGTATCGGGATCGATATCTCTTATCTTCTGGTTGATTACTTCTTGGTCATCTTACTGTCAGAGCCGGAAGACATAGAGCCAAAGATTGAGGAAGTCAAGAATACGATTCAATGTTGGGAGAGCTTGGAAGCGAATTCGGTCATTATCGACATGTTCGTTTCTGTGCTGGAATTAATCGGCAGAGAAATGAGGAATAGTCCGAGAGGAAGTGCAGCCGAGAAGGAGGAGATCATGAAAGAGAGTGTTTCGTATGGTAAACGAGAAAAAGATCTTCTCGGTACGATCTGCTTTGAAGTCTTGAACTTGGATTTCGCTTTCGGTTCTCCAATCTTTCTGATGAGGTCCCCCCACAAGGAAATATTAGTGAAAATTGGAAAGAATATAATCAAGTCGTTCAAATTGAAGATGGAAAGGATACATTTGAAGATTTACGAGATGTGGAAAATAGAATTTCAATCTACCGAAGGCGACATAGATCCGGAGACGATGGAACTTAACAAGAGGCTGGAAATGGAGATTAAAGAAAGATGGTACAAGCTGAGCTTCAGCAAAGAACTGATTAATAAGGTAGCAAGTTTACATATAAAATGAAATTAGAAACAGTATTACATTACATTGGTCCGTTGTATTTCGAATTTTTGATCAGATCAAGAGATTTCTACTTTTTTTCTTTCATATTTAATGAATTAGTCTTCAAGCTATACTAGTTAAGACTTAATTTTTGGTGACCCTATTTCCTTTACTATGTTGGCTTCTTGGAATTGTATTTTTGTCTTGGTTTAGTTCTTTGTTTGTTGAATATGTTGACAGTAGATTAATGTCACTAAGAACTTCAGCAGCAAATTTTTCTACATCTGACAAATATGTTTTACAGTCCATGTCTATTATATTCAAGTGAACTACCAATATACATGATTCAGGTCATTTTGAGAAATTTCGTTTTTCCTTTTCGGTTTTTGAGTGAAAAATAGTATTCCTGATCAAAAACAAAAGATTACCAGGCTTTCTAATTTACAAATGAACTAGATTTCTTTTTACAATATGTCATTTGATAGTCGTCTCTAACAGTACAAATAATTCAGTTAAAAAGGTTAATTACATGATCTTCTTACTTGACAGAAATTGCAGAAACAGAATGAGGTTTTATAGATAAAGGGTGGTCATTAAATGTTTCTTCTTTTTGCTCACTCCTGTCCTTGAGAAAAACCGTATACAAAAGCTGCAAAGTTAAATTTCTATTTCAGCAGTTTTTACCTTATATTTTGCCATTTCATAGTGAGTCTCATTTTACGAACAATAATTAGACTTGCAATTGAGGACTCTGGAAAAAACTATGGATGAGATAAAATGTGTCCTACCATACATAGCAGCTGCTGCTTCATGCAGTTTCTTGTGAGGCTGAAGTATTAGATATTAGATATATATGCAGTTTTCACTGTCAATATATAAGGTTTTATAGCTTGTGGAGTAAATATATGTGTGTGTGTTTGTGTATATATATATATGCAAAACTAATCATCTCCATAAGATACAAAAGCATTCTTAATTTTTTGAGTCATTTATCAACATTGACTTATGATAAGGTTAAGGAAAAAGTTTAAAAAACAGAAATATTGGACGTATATATGCCAATAGAAATAGCCTCCTGAAAATTATTGCTTAATTATTTGAGAAATGGATACTTCATTAAATCATGTTGCTTTCTTGAAATGAAAGTCAAGATGTAATTCCTTAAGCTAGCTTAATCATTGACAAGTTTACAAAATTGAAGACCTGAAGAAAGATGAGTTATGACCAATTCAAATCATCAGTGGCTCAGTCAAAAGGATTATTTTATATGCTTTGCTGTATGGAAGCTCTTACACAACATAAAATTGCAAGTGCAATCGTTTTCGACGATTTTGTTAAAACTTTTTATTGTTTGTGTTACATATTTGCTTTGATCTTTGTAAATTTTTGCTTTGATTTTGTTTTTGCACTTTTTTTAATGGTTGACGGTCAGAGATCAAAACATTTTCGCTTTTGGCGCTGAACAAACTAAATCTTGATTTTATGGTCTAAAGATTTTTTCTTTTCGAAATTTTTTGATTGATTTGTAAATCTTTTTACATAACTTTTTTTTCTTTTTTTTTTTTTTGTAACTTGATAACCTTTATGACGCTCCAGAAACAATTTGGTAGATTATTAATGTACCAGAGAGGACTTTATAAAAATAACTCAATAAAAAAATTTTGTTAGTAAAATAATTTTTCTAAAACTTTTATTTATAAAATGACTATGGAACGACCACTTCTTACAACCCAATCATTCTTCATAAAAAATAAAGATGATCACTTTGTCAATTTCATTTTGTTCGATTGTCATTCTAACAGATTTCTCTGATTGCATGTAATGGTAGTAGGCCTTTTTTGTTGAAAATTACTAAAAAATAATCTTGTAGATTATAAACACCAATCTACCAGATTACTGACTGAGGACCTATGCCAGCAGATTTATTAGATTACCCGTGGAAATCTTATAGATTACTTGTCTGACTGCGGCAATTTAAGTAAGGGCAATTTTTAAAAGGATAATCTTGAAAAATATCTTTTGAAAGTGCATGAGTCAGGATTTGTACCAAAATTCTTAATTTATAACATTTTTAGTCAAATAATTACACTAACAAAATGATATTTATTAAGAGTAAAGGTAAAAGTCTAGACTCATGCATTCTTAAGGGTAAAATTTCCATTTTTTCTTTTTAAAAATACTCCTTGTAATGGAGCTCCTTCTACCCCTTAACATTAGCCCATATATTTCTACTTTTTAGACTAGAATTAGTTAAGAGGTAGAGTTTTTTAAAAGGAGTACTTTTAATAAGTTAGATACTTAAAAATGTAGAAAATATGTAACTTTCTCTTTAGAGGTAAACATACTTGAGGGAGCATAAAGCTAAAGTAACAATATTCCTGTGGCATGAATCCAAAAGATAGCTCTTTTGCGGGGCATTCACCATTGGATCTAAATTTTTAAATAATAACAAAATACGAGACTCTATCAGATCAAAGGGTGTATTTATGCCATTAAGGAAAAAAAAAAAAAAAAAAAAAAAAAGAGTTCAGCTTCTAATCAATGATTAGGTTGACTAAAGACAATAATCCCTACATTCTCATTCTTAAGGTTGAAGGCTATTCTTTTTACATAACATTATTTGTGAAACATAGAAACATAGCATGACCTGCAAAATTTTAATAAGGGTAATTGGTACCATTATTTTATGAACTTTGAGTATAATGATATTTTGATTCTTGGATTTTTTTTATTTTGATATATTAGTGAACTTTTAACTTTTTAATTTTGACAACTTTGATCCCTAAAGATAAAATTGAAATGGATTTTTATAATTGAACAAAGATAATCATGTGTCCATGCACGTAACTTCAAATTTTATAAAATCGTTACGTTATATGCAAATATATATATATATATATATATATATTATTACTATTAAAGGCTATTGAAAACTATAATATTTCGCATTTATTATAGCTATTTATGTAAAAGTTTCGGCTATTATGTGATGAAAATGTGATTATTTAAGTCAAATTTCAAAAATCATTAATTAATCATTTTTAGTACTGCTAGAAACCAAACTGTCAAAAAATAAATTAAAAATCAAGGAGTAATTTGTTAAAACTAAAAGTTCCGAGACTAAATTGACACTATATCAAAATTCAAAAATAATAGTATCAATTGGATGCCCTTAAATGAAACGTGGAATTGTTATTATTTCTATTATTATATTTCCTAAAATAAAAAAAGAAAAGATTGTCCATTTTTTATCTAAACAAGCTGACCTATCTTCCTAACTCATTCTCTCACATCAACTTTTTTTCCCTTTAAATTTTCCTGTGGATCATATTTTTAACCTTTCGTCCTTTTAAACAATTGAATATATAATAATATTTTGGTATTCTTACTTATGCGGTTATACATAGCAATCGAAATGCCGCATTGCGAATGACTTTGCTATTAGCAACCCTAATGAGTCACATTAGGATAATATTCTAAGTCCACAATACGCCACACCCTTCCCTTTAAATTATATCTCTGGACACGATTCCGTGAATTGTTATGTTACATCCGTCAATTACTTGAATTGTTTGAATTATTCAACTCGAGAATTCCAAGATTGTCAACTTTGACTAGCAGCAACATTATGACACATAATTAGTACCAATGCTGAATTTAGCTAAGAAAAGTTTGTGTGTCCATAGAAACATTCATTAATGAAATTCAAATCTGGCTCCTGTAGTCATAAAAGGGAACATTTGAAGAAAATAATTATTCATTCATTTTTCGCTGTAAATATGATAGAATTGGCATAATTTCTCCATGCAAAATATGTTTCAGGATGATATATATTCTGGGTTTTTTTTTTTTGGTGGCCCTCTTGAAATGAACATATATATGGTGGTCTTAAATATTCTTGTCCTTGCGATAAAGGCAAAGTTTACATCATGCCATAAATATATATATATATATATATATATATATATATGATATACCTAGTCAAAAAGGAACGTCAGATGAGATTCTTCAATCAATTACTTCGGTGTAGACTAAGACAAAGCAGATTTTCTATAGTGCTAAGAACCTTCAAAGTACGGAGCCCATTTCACAATACTAGATCTCAGCCACTTTTTTCCTTTCCCACTTTCAGCTCAGTCCTTTTTGACTAATAAGAAAACCATGGGAACCTCATGATTTACATGCTTCAAAATTTTTTCATTGAAAAAAAAGAAAAAAAAAAAAAAGCTTGTAAATCATAAAACATGTCTTCTTCATTTTGTATGCCTTAATCAAGATATTTAGAATAGACAAACAAAAATTTTGTAGTGTATATATACATGGATACTAAAGTCCAGTTCATTTCACCGATTCGAATTTTACTACAGTAAAAAACAGTCATATCTCACTTTTTTACTACAGTAAAAAACTCTCAGAAACACATCTCAATTCGAATTAAAAACTTAAATCTGCGAATTAAACGAGACCCTAATTCTCTCTCTATATATATATATATATATATATATATATTATGGAATAGTCGAGATTTTGGCAAATAATTATATCACGTATATCTATATCTGTGTGTGTGTGTGTGTGGCTTCTGCTTAAATATTGCAGGAGTCATCATACGGCATTAGATGTTTTTGCCTAGAAAACTAATATAGGAAGGAAAAAAAAAAATCGTTGCCATGGACATTAGATGTCGAACATTAATTAGTACATATGGTTACCACACCATTGTAGAAATTCTACGACAAAGCAAGTCGACAATTCATATGAAGAAATATCGAATCAAAATGTTAAGTACAAACTAGATTTTTCAGGTAGGATCAAATTCCTAAAATTAGATCCTTTTGTTTTTCCTTTTATGTGGTGCTGTATCTCCTTAAGTTAATAAGTGACATCAATCAAAGCGAGAAAAAAAAAAAAGTGATATGACCACAAAATTTAGCGTACGTACTATCATATAAACATGAGTAACAAAAATTATTCACCAAAATATAGCAATTAAATTGAAGCAGAGATTATAGTCAAAGAGCAATTATCTGTGTGTTCACCCACTGTGTTAGAAAAGCAATTGCTTAGTATAGACTCATATTTTGTGAATTGATTTTTCCCCCAGATAACAAAATAAAAGAAAAATAAGAAATGAAACAAAGAAGTGAAAAAAAAAAAAAGCACACACATAACTAGTAATATGCAACTGTACATAACATGCATGAATGACAGAATTTATTAATAACCAAAATATATAATAATTCGATTCAAGTACTATAAAGCAATTAATCAAACAGCTGCATTATTATTGTTTCTGCCCATGGAGTATTTTGAGTAGAAAGAGATTTAGATTCTTTTGTAAGAAAAACCTAATCCTCCATTTTGTATTCCCCGTTCAAAACAAGCAGAAGACTATACTCAGTCGAAAATGAATCCTGAATGCGAAAATTCATTGACAGAGAGATCTTTGTCCGTGACAAAGCCGTTGGAGTACATCTCCGTAACACTACTAGCGTTCATGGAGGCTATTTGATTGAAGAAAACATCACTAGTCATTGTACTGTTAAGAGATGAGTACGCACTTTGGTGGTCTTGTTCCATATTATAATTATTGTTCTCTTGGAAATAAGATCGTTGTTGTTGTTGTTGCCGTTGATGATTCTGTGGTGGGACCTCCAGCTCCGGCTGAGACGACTGGTTTCGGAAAGGTTCGGCGATCGGAGTTGCGTTTTTGAGTCCGAAGTTCAAGTTCACAGGGCCTTTCTGGTTGACAAGTGAAATATTGGAGTTGTTGGGACAGCCGGTGAACTTCTGAACCAAGGCTCGGAAGTTCTTAGCGTTGGCGTTGAGAAGGGTTGTCGGCGTCTTCTTCGAAGCCCTAGATCGTCTCCGGATTGGCTTCGACGGCGTACTAGAATCACCGGCGTGAGCTTGATGGTGATCATCATGCTTGTCGGTGATTTGATCGTAATACTGTAGCCACTCTTGGTTAGAACTTGCCATAGTTTCTTTTTCTTAAGCTCGTTGTTTTTGTGATGAAAGAAAGGAGTTCGGAACGGCTCTTTGTAGTGACTTTAGATTTCTTGGAGTCAAAGGTAAGACTAGTCTATACTCTTGACCGTTGATTATCTTTGTGGGGGAAAATGGAGACTTGGGGCTAAAGAATGTGGGCATTGCAAGCTTCCAGGAAATTGCATGTGTTAACGTCAATAAGATCATCATATCTTAAATTTATATACATGTGTCGTTTTAAACTCGTACGTTGGTTTTGTATTGGAGAATATCTAATTTTTAGGTAGGGTCTTAAGAATTCCTTGGTCAAAAAATTGCTAAAATCAAGAGATAGACTTGTAGTTGTGGAAAACAAAACGTGGACATTATCCACTTTTCATGTCGATTGTTTTACTTTTTCACACCCACCAAATCCATCGATAATATATTCTTTTGGTGTGTTTTTGCATAACCCATATGTGGAGTAAACTTGACCATTATTTTATGTAGGATATTCCTTGACATATGTGATTTGTGTGCATTTGCTTAAAATCGGTTGACAACTATATTTTTTAATGTATGGTGAACATACAAAAGATCTGTGACTAGGGTCTAACTCGATTAAAACCCGCATGCATACATACATAAAATATATCCACATTATTATTTTAGCATTTTAATTAGCTTATGTTCTTTTACAATTGGCATTTTTGTTCATACTTGTTGATACTTTATAGGTATGAATGTAACTAACATGTAAAAGTGCTCGGTGCCACTAACAAATTAGAAGTGACTTGCTGTATCTAATCTAACATTTATAAACTCTATTGCTAATTACTTGTTACATATATATGTCATAGTATATTTAAAATTAATTAAGATCAGGGTATTTAGTTCATGGATTCAGGTTGGTTGGGTTTCCTACAACCCTCATGTGGAGCTACTCTTGACGTTGAATATGTGAATTTTTCCGATCATTCCATTCGAAATATCATTATGTTCCTTTCTCATGTGTTCTCATATATTCTCTCTGTAATAAATTATGATGTCGCTCTTTATCTTTCGCACTTAATTTATTTGTTCATAGCTAGATCAATCTAAGGCAAACAGATTAAATTTTAACAATATATAAAGACTCTCGATAAGTTTCTATTGGTAAGTTCAGTAGTATCATGACTACGAACAAACTCGTAGAGATTGCATAATATACGTGATTTGATCTTAATTACTTAGAAACATTGGCTTGTACAGCAAGCGTTTTATATATCTTATGCACATGCATACTTTTCTGCCTTGACTAAGTTAAGATACATTGCATACTTCTCATATCCTTTAAAGTTCTTCCATAAAATATAAAATAAATAATAAAAAATTAATTAAAAAAAATTCCTTTGAACGCTTCAAGTTTCATATTGTCTTTTCCCCTCCGATAAATTGGAAAATCAAATACATCATTATCTGTAAAAATTGAAAAATTAGTGGGGCCCTCCATCTTTGCTTTGACATGTCAACTGTAAAATCATCACCAACTCTATTTGAAACGAAAATTAAAGAAATGCCTATAGGAATATATTTAACTTATCCTTTTATTTGAAGATCTGCATTATTAAACTTTCCTTCCAGTACTTTGTAAATTTAGTTCGTTTTATTCTATTTTTCCGTGAACTCGCTTGTGGTATATGTATTTATTTTTATTTTTTTATTTTTTTTTTGCTGAGTTGTGGTGTATGTATTTAATAACCGAAAGGCAAAATGACTGAGGCAAACATGGTTACATTTTTTTTTTTCTGAATTAGTTTATATTGCTATTAAATTGGTAGACAATTGAAGTGGGTGTATTTAACCCAGATCAATACTCACCCTCGCCGAGATAATTAAGGGTAGAAGAATTATATCGTATAATCCAATAAAGCTAGATATATATTGAAGAAATTTGAACAAAGAATACAAAAACCAATCGATCGACACAAACTAATTCGAGAAGCACAATTGCACCTACGTGTCTTCATTTGCTGTTTCAATTATTTCATGTTGATTATTTTCTTAAGGGTAATTAGTATTGTTAGTCCCTGAATTATGAACATTGTATTACTTTTTCAGCATATTACTCTCGGAGTTTTGATTTTTTTTTTGCACTTTAGTCACTGACACTAAAATTGACGAAATTTCACAAAAACAATCATGTCACAATTGCATGTTAACTGAACTGAAATTTTTACAGAATAATTACATTAAATTCAAAATGTTAACTTTAAGGATTTCTAACAACGATGAAGAGAATATTTTACATTTCTTGTATCCATATTTCTCTAAAACATTCTATTACTCTATGCGATTGAAAGGTGATTAATGTAAGATTTCAGAAGTCACCGTTAATTTTAATTTAGGGCTTACAATTGCCACACACATACACACACACACACACACACACACACACACAAAATCATAGAGAATAATCTGCCACGACAAAATGTTTGAGAACCATATAAATGCAAATGCTCTCAGTTAATAGTGCTAATAATTTTTTACTTTGAAGAGTAAAGCCTTTTTCTTACATTTTTTCGCATGATGACTAAAAATAAGAAAATACTTGTGGGCCTCATGCAACGTGACTAATACTAATTTTATGTTGATGAGTAATACTCAACACCACTACTACTGATATTTTATAGTATTGTTTTTAAGAATATTGGCTTGTTTGAAATTTCTCAAGTGCACAGTTAGTAGTGTGCACGCATGTGAACGCAATTACTATATATTAATACAAGTCTACATCTACTGACTACGACGTGTGCAAACTGTAGATGAGGGAGACAAATTTTGAAAGACTTGTAAAGTTTGGTCAAAGAGCGGCAATTGAAACAATTATGAGATTTTAGAAATATTAAAAAGCTAGTTGTAACATTGAGAGCCCGTTTAATTCTTTGAGTTTTTAATTTAAGTTGAGATGTAATTTTATGTAAAAAAAATTTTATTGTAATAAAAAAATTAACTGTGACTATTTTTAAAAAATTTTTACTGTAATAAAATTTAAATCGGTGAAATAAACGGAGCCTAACAATCTTTGAAAAACCATAATCGCTAATGAGGGAGTGTATGGCCAGCCACATTTGCTTTTGTTCTATATATGTGTTTGACTAATAAAGTATTTGCGTCAACTCAACGCTAAGATAGCTGTTTTTATTTATTTGCACATCAATTGAAAACTAGCTAGTAAGATAGTCCTTGTTTCTTAAGAACTTATGTAAAGCCTTCACAAGTAGAGAGTTTTAAAATAGCAGTATATATAAAACAAAGCGGTGTGTAGAGGTATAAATTTGACATATAATTACTTTATTATTATTATTATTATTATTATTATTATTATTATATATATATAATAGAAGATGAATCGCTTTTTATTCATATTGGAAGTCCTTGAGATGTTTGCATCATAAGAAAGTTCAAACAACAAATATCACATTTATACACAAGGGTCGGTTTGACAAGGTTTCCTGAAGATGGTTATGAATACTCATTATTTCTTACCCCAATTTATGTTGGGATAATCCAAAAGCTTCTTATTACCGAGTGTGGGACTGAATTTTCACAAAAATAAATGAATAATACTAGCAAATCATGAAGCATATCACTTTTGCATTTTTCGATCCAAATTGCACTTTTTAGCTCAAACCAATTTAATCTGGACATGTGCGGATTTAAGAAATTCGCATGGATTAAATTCTCATCCAATCCAATATGCAATTAACACATCAGCAAATCCAATATAGTCAAAAATTTTGATTCATTCAAAAGACATCTAAAACTAAACAATAAAGCTAAAATTCATAAAATCACAAGTCAAGTCTTATAATGATTCTACTCATGTTACATCAGTTAGAAAGTCATATTTCATATTTAATAATTTAAGATTATAGCATATTTATATTTTAATCCTAAACCCTAAGGTATTTAAAAAAAATTTAATATGTGTGTTGATCGGTTTGGATCAGTTACTTTTTATGTTCAATCTGCAACTGATTCGCACAAGTGCAAATTTGATGAAGTGTCATTCAATCCAAGTTGCGGTTAATCTGTTATGTGCACTTTGCAAATTGGAATGGATCGATCTAATCGAGTAGTTTCATATTTTTTAACAGTTCTAATGGTTATCTTACAAATATTTATACTATTTTGTTTTTTTAATTGGGAGAATACTCAAAACATCTCCTGTATTTTGCTTAAATACGACATTTGCCTCTCTTATTATACAAATATTATAAGCACATGCTTATAAAATTAGAATCAAAATATCCACTAGGTTAAATTTTAAAATAAGATAATTACCCTTGCAAACCTATATCAAATCTTATTCTAAATATGACAACTAAAAAATTAAATAAAAAATTTTTAATTTCAAAGTGTTACCAATAAATATTTCAATTAAGCAAATACTTCATTTTTAAGTTGTTTAAGACTGATTTTTATTTAATATTTTGGATTTATAATGTTTTTAACTAAAGGCTGGGATGGGTAATAGTATTTTAAAACTTTGCTTCAGTGGTATTTTGAATCTAGTTTTGTAAACACGGTTTGTTTTTTTTTTTTTGGCACAATAAACGGGGCAAAGAAGGTGTTTAGGCAAAACACTTGGGTGTAACGCAACTTTGAGACGATATATGCAATCTCAGCTTGATCTTCGAAAAGCATCCTAATTCCTAAGTAAAAATTGATCTCAAATTAAATAAAGTTTGCAGCCAGATTAATTTGTGGTATGGTGATTGGACGCCATCACTCTACAATTAAAAAATTTATTCAGATAGCTCTTGACCTATAATAAATCAAAAACGACACGGTTACTTCTTTGTCATCTGTTTCTACTCTCCCGTGATTAAAAATAACACCAACATGAACCAAGAAAAATAGTAGTCCCGCAAGTGGATTGACAAAAGGTTAAAACCAAAGAAAATTATTATACAAGTAGCATTTACAAGGACTGGGGTGGTAGAATTACACCACGTGGGAAAAAATAAAACAAAACAAAAAAAAAAACACAAAATTTGGGCCCAAATTCCATCGAGACCCACTTTATGTAAATATCAGTAACCTTCCTGTGAAATGAATGTGAAATTTTAACTTTTTATTTTTAACTTTTTTCCTTGACACACTTTCTATTCTACAGTTATTTCTAGTATAGTGGTAAGCCTTGGTTTTCTGTATCTCCTAAGTAACAAAGAAGAACATACAACACTAACAGAAGACATAGCCATGCACGCGCCAGCTGCCCATGGAGGCAACTGAATCCCCGACGACGGAAAGAAAACTCCGGCAGCAATAGGGATCGCTACGACATTGTAAGCCATGGCAAACACATAATTCAATCTGATTCGAGAGAACGTCTTTCTCGAGAGATCAATGGCGGTAATCACATCCTCCAAATTGCTCCTCATCAAAACATAATCCGCCGCTTCAATGGCAATATCTGTCCCCGCTCCAATTGCCATACCAACATCTGCTGCGGCTAGCGCCGGAGAATCATTGATTCCATCGCCAACCATTGCGACCGTACTTCCATCATTTTGAAACGAACGAATTACATCAGCTTTTCCTGCAGGCATTACCTCTGCCCTTACATCGTGAATGCCAACCTGCCCAGATTATGGGAGATATTAGAACAAGACTATAACAATGCCCCTTGATCATTCTATAATTTAGAACCATGTGGCTTATGTTAGTTACTACTAGTCATCAGTGTAAATCTCAAACTCATTGAAATTAGAAAAACAATCACAAAAGGTCAAAGCCGATTAAGGCCCATTTATCAAGGGAAAAAACATGCACACACTTGGTAAATTTGGTTTAGTTAGAAAAAGAAATGGAGACAACCTCCTTAGCAACGGCCCGTGCTGTCCTCCAATTGTCCCCAGTAACCATGACTGGTCGAACGCCCATTTTGCTCAGGCCCTCAACTACCACAGCAGCTTCCCTTTTCAGTGGGTCTGCAACCCCCAAAACACCGATTAAATTACCATCATATGAGACAAGTATGCCTGTTTTCGCACTGTCTTCAAGATCTACCACAAATTTTTCCACATCATCAGGGATGTTGATTCCACTCTCAGTCATCAACTTGCGATTACCAACCTGTTCAGACAAAGTCCCCAAGTAAGCAACGCCCAAGTCACAAAGTTTATGTTCCAGAGTTCAAGTTCTATGGAAAGCAACTGATCACGATTAAAAATAAGCTTACCAAAATCTGTTTTCCATCAATAAAGCATTGGACTCCTCTTCCAGGCAAAGCAGAAAATTCTGCAACATCAAAAAGCCAACCAGATACTGCAGAGTCTTTGTTATTGCTTTCGGCATCCTTAGGAGCAGAATCATCAAAGAAATGAAAATGCTGGGCGTATGCAACTATCGCCTTTGCCAGTGGATGTTCGCTACTAGCCTGTAATGACAAGAAAGGAAAACCAGTTTGGTCCCAAATTAGCCTACAAAATGACAGAAAGATGAATTGTCCAGAGAAGACAAAAATATACATGACAAAAGACGTCAATAGGTTTACTTATAATCTATTATCCAAATAGCAGTATTTTTTTTTTAGCACTATCAGCAAGTCCAGCAAATAAACAGCAATGAGAACAGCGAGGAGGTGAAATAGCAGACATAATTGAATTAATTATGAAGTAAGAATTCACCTCTGCAGAAGCCACCAATTTAAGGAATTCTCCACGGTCCATTCCCGTGAAAACTTTTGTGGTTGTAACCGAAGCCTTTCCCTGAGTTAGGGTACCTGTTTTATCAAATATCACATACTTAATTTTTTGAGCCCTTTCCAAGGCATCCCCTCCTTTTATCAGCACACCATTGTTAGCACCAACTCCTGTTGCAACCATGACAGCAGTTGGTGTTGCCAAGCCGAGAGCACAAGGGCAAGCAATCACCACAACTGATATAGAAAACATAAGGGCGAAGACGAAGTGATTTCCATTTTCTGGGAGCCAACTTTCTGGATAGGCTCCAAGAGCTCCAGCCATGTACCTGCAGATAGTTGTTGGATTGGATGATATGTATTTAATAAAATAGGCATAAAATCTTAAAGAGAACATAATTGGCTAATTCTACTTCTTGAAATGTGAAAATAGAAATAGATCACTCTGAACTTACCATCCCAATAATGTCAACAACGCCAACATAACAACAGTAGGAACAAAAATGCTTGCAATCTGCAAGTCAACAAAGAATAGAAATATTAAGACACCTTGATATTTTATTTTTCAGGTTTTTCAACAGAGAACTTTACAGTAAGCAGATAAGCAATAAAGTAACAGGCACATATATGTCGAGCTGATACATCAGATGGCATGACAGGTGAAGCAACGACAATGAGAAAAAAATTGAATTGACTCGATAAAGGGAATCTACTAGTTGAGAAACAGCATAGCTCCCATGCAGAAAAGAACGTATAACTGAGTTGAAGAATTTGATCACAACAGAAACAGGCATCAGACGCATGCAAAAAAGACAGGCATGGAGAACTCTTTCAACAGCTGAACAAACTCATTATGGTGCAATGCCGTTAAAATTTATAGGCAAAACTTGAAGCAATTTTCCGTATATATCACTTACATATCATAACTTGCATTGTCATTTATGGCATCAACAAAGACAAGACAATGAATCAACATATTCTAAGATATTAAATAACAACTATACACTTTGACAAGAAGGATTATACATTTCTAGAAGCAGTGAAAGCATCATTTTCAATCGTACTATCATTTCTTGGCCAATAAATACTTGGCTACCACAAGGTATAAAAGCAAGTTCTCTGTAATGACAAACAAAACGCATTTATAATATAATCTTTAGAGTGGTAAGAGTTCTACAATAAATGCAGTAGAAAGACAATCCCAAATTGAAAATACGAAACACTTACAAAATCTGCAAATTTCTGTATGGGAGCTTTGGACATCTGTGCCGTCTCAACTAAACTGATAATCTGACTCAAAACTGTATCAGAGCCTACTTTGGTAGCTTGTATGTGTAGAGCGCCATGTAAATTTATTGTACCTCCAATAACTCTTGAACCGACCTGCTTTGAAACAGGTACAGATTCACCAGTTACCATACTTTCATTCACATAACTTGTACCCCAAGCAACAAGACCATCAGCAGGAACCTTTGCACCCGGTAAAACTTTCAATGTGTCACCAGGCTGAATTAATAGGGCATCTATTTCCCTTTCTCCGATACATCTTCCGTCTAGTATTAGGATTTATATAACTAGTCAGTTATTCAGAAGTTAAAAACCTTTATTTCTTTCACCATCATGTAAAGAAGAGAAAACAAAATGTCATAAAAGTTAAAACTCAATGTGTTTTCAGCAATTTCATTGAAATGCAAAACTTCAATATGCAATAGCTTGAAGTAACGAAAGTAAATAACTTCCAATAGGGACAGAGATCTTCATCAGTAAAGGTGGGAAGAAAAAAAAGGACATCACAACTATGTACCTTTATCTTTGATAAGCAACATCGCTGTTGCTGGTGCAAGTTCTACCAACTTCTTGATAGCGTCAGATGTTTTCCCCTTTGCAAGACACTCCAGATACTTTCCTAAGAGCACAAACGTGATCAGCATTGCACTTGTTTCAAAGTAAGTTGGCGACCAAAACCCAGTGACTGCACCATACAGAAGTGCGCAAACAGAGTAGAAATAAGAGGCCGATGTTCCCAGTGCAACCAAAACATCCATATTCGTGGAACCATTTCGCAGAGCTCTGGCAGCAGCAATGTAGAACCGCTTTCCAACAACAAATTGAACAACACTCACCAATGCCCACTTCAACCAATCACCCATTTGGAAGGGCCCACATCGCCAGAGCAATAAGGAATAAATCAGCGGTATGTGAGGACAAACTACCCGTATGAGAAAGACAGGAACCTGACAGCAAGTTATCAAGTATCAGTAACTAATTCTTCTTAGTTAGAAAAGAAAACAATTGGTTACTAAGGGTTGTCCTAATGATGACACACACAACAAAAAATAGAAATAAAAATCAAAATTAATTTTGTGTAGTCTGCCAGTCTGGTCAGATATAAGTTATCTCATGCCTGCTTTAGTGAGATCTGAAAAAAAGATATGCATCACTATAACAACTAATGTGGATAAATATCTATGAAGTGATTTTGTTTGATTCAATGCTACTAAATGGGTGAAAAATGAGGACCAAAGAGATTATACAGCTGTGAATACCAAATCTATATGCATGTAAAAGAAAAACTCACACTGAGAAATAGGCTAGAGATGAACAATCTAAACATATTTGAGGCTTCTTCCACATCCTTAGAAGTCATTCTTGAATAAGGGTTTGCGACATGTAATTTAAACCTTCCGCTACTTCCCCCTTCAATCCCATCAACTAATGATCTTGAATTGACAACTTCAGGATCAAATAGGACTTCAAGTTCTCTTGTAATTCGGTCAAAATAAAATTGCCTCATTCCCTTCAAGTTGCTAAGTATGCCCCCTAAAAGCTGTACATCCACGTCACTGTATATGCCAGCAACCCCCAAAACAATCTTATCTTGTTCACTGCTCTGTAAAAAGGCTCCTTCAAAACCAGCATCTTCAATCGCATTGACTATATCCTCTTTGCTGATTATGGCTGGATCATACTCGACTTCACCTAATGAAGTTGCCAATGCAACGACCGCCCTTTTGACACCAGGAAGATCTCTTAAGATGCCTTCAACGGAGTTCACGCAAGCTGCACATGTCATGCCTCCTATAGAGAACTGCCCTGACAGGGTTCCTTGAGGCTTTGTCCCAACTGCACTGGATTCAGGTAGAATCTCTGCTTCAAACCCAGCATCCTCGATTGCGCTCTTGATGTCTTCATCCTGAATTAGGACAGCTAATGAAACACTTTAGTGTCTATTTGACAATTTAACCATAATAAGTATCAAGACCTCCAGAGAAGCCTCATAAAAAAGTGCAGGGAATAAATCAATTGATGACTTTGAGAACATTCAACTATTAGCTTCCTGGAGCAAAATGAAGCACGTCACACGAAACTGCTACCAAAACAAAACAAAAAAACCAAACCAAACCAAACCTTAAAATTACAGGATGTGGGGTTTAGAAAATCATGAAATTCAACGAAGAAGAACTACCTAAAATAATAATGATTTGTACTGCAGCAGACATTCGATACTAATCCAACGTTTGCATTTATCCCTTAAAAGGTCTAACCTTTCTTGTTCCAATACAAGTCCATCTGTTAAGAACAGCCTAGTGGCCACTTGTAACCGATAACCGTCTTATTTTGGGAAACTTAATTAGACGGGTCTCAAGTTAATTAGACTTCCCAGGAGAAAAAGGTAAATTCATAACAACCTCATTTTCAGATCAAAAACAGAATATGGAGTTGTTGGAATGATATAATAACAAGTAACATCCATTATACATTGCAAAATAATGAGAGGAATTCAGAAGAAAAGAAGGATCAGATTATAGAGACCAGAGAGAGACAGACGGGAAGGAAAAGGACGGAGAGAGAAAGGAAATATCTAAGCTTGTCACTTTACTATAATTTGGTTCATCATTATACATCCAAAAATAGCAATTATGTAAAAGAAAAGAATACCACCCAACAAACCCAAAAACACCGAACGACCTCATTATACTCCACTTATTTAAGCTCAATTTTTATTTTTTTATAAAAATTTAAAGAACTCAACCAAAAGAGAAATCAATCAAATTACTAACCATAAGCAGCGAAGACCAACCCACAGTTTAAGCTCAGACTTCAAGGAAAAAAAAATAAGAGAATTTAATACAACCCAAAAAAACACTCGAATCGCATTCACAGAATCACAATCAAAACTCAGAAAAACAACCAAATTAAGATTTGTTTAAAAAAAATAGTAACGGTGAGAAGCAAAGATCAACCCGCAGTTCAACAAGCTAAAAATGAGCTGAGAATTGAAATTACTAAAAATCCAAAAAAAAAAGAAAAAAGAAATAACTAGTAGTAATTGAGCAGAAAAGAAATAGTCAAAACCCAAATTCGAAGAATCGCCAACCAACCTTGACCAATCTGGGATCAAAGACCACGTCAGCCTTGTTCTGAAGAAGAGCAACGGAAGCCCTGAGAACGCCATGAACGCTCATCAGAGCTGCTTCAACGGAATTCGAGCAAGCAGCGCAGGTCATTCCGGTGACGCCGACCTGAATCCTCTTCATCGTCCCCTCTCCGATTACTCCCTCCTCCTCCGAATTCTCGTACGCGTCGAGGAGTCGCACCTCCTCGAGGTCGCCGGAGTCGCCGGCGCCGGAGACGGAGAGCTGGGTGAGCTGGAGGCTTCTGCTGTTCGGCGCCATGTTTGGGGAAGAAAAATGGAGGGGCAAACAGAGGTTTTATTTGTTCGTGTGAAGAGAAAAGAGAGGAAAATTTTGGGTTGAGATTTTAAGAGAGAGGAAAGGGAAGGGGAAAGAAAGAGAGGAAAGAAGAGAGAAAGGGGAGGATCTTCCGAGGGAGATAGTTGAGACAGCAATTTCTTAACTAAAGTAGCTGCGAGAAAGAGGGTGGTGGTGGGGTCCGTTTGGTCTTTGCAGGATTTTATTTTTCCGATAATACCCCTCACGATTCTGTTTATGACAATCAAGTCTGAAGGTGTACTTGTACTTTTGTCCACACAAAAAAAAATGTTTTGGCCGCCTCTGTACTACACGCTATAAGGGGTTGGGGAGAGAGAATGTCAATCTCTCTCTTCTCTCTTTCTTTCGAAAATAAAACAAAAGAAAATTTGATGAAGTTACGTCTGTTTGATAACGTTTGTGACTTGTATTCTGATTTCCAACCATGTTGTTTTGCCAATGAGTCACTTCTTTTTTTTTCTCGATCAAATATAGTCTCATTTATTTTACATATTCAAATTTTTAATTTAAATTGAGATATAGTATTTTTTGAAAGTTTTTAATTGTAACAAAAAAAGTTAGATGTAATATTTTTTGAGAATTTTTAACCGTAGTAAAATAATTAGATGTGACATTTTCTGAGAGTTTTTAACTGTAAAAACTAATAATTGAAAATTCGAATCAGTCAAATGAACGAGATTTTGAAAGATAGGATATAACTTGTTTTTTTATACTCAGTCAAATATTAAAAAAAATATCTATCAAATATAGCGTTTGGTTAGTGTATTCGTGTCATAATTTGAATCATGGTTTGTGATTTGCTATAGTATTTTTTCTCATAAAAAATACACGTAAATCGAGAATAATTTTGAATTATAATTCTAAATTTATGAACCAAACGTTTTAATTAAGTTGACCTTTACGCTAAAATATTTCTTTTGTAATGCTTTTATTTTAATTATTAAATATTAAAATTAATTAATAAAATCAAATTTATTTCCAATAATTACGTTTCTAGATCACCGATCAAAATATATAAATAAATAATACCTTAATTACATTTGATGATGTGGTTTTTTATATCACTTGTTACTTTAACAAGCTAATGAATAAATATATACGTATATTATATATATAGAGAGTGAGGGGGATTTAGAGTAGAGCTAATGCATTGATCTTAATTACCTTTTTTGGGTAGGGTTCTACAACCTTTATGTGGTAATTATATAATCATTTTCACTTTCATAGAACAAATTACGGCCACTCATAGATCTATTTAGAAGTAAAAGGGGAACTTTCAGTTGAAAAGTAAGAATAATCTTTGAGATGCTCTACAAGGCAAAAAGGAGTAACGGTTAAGATAAGGGCAGTTGAGGCTCTTTTTTATTATAAAAGCCAAATTGAAATCTCAAAGAATATTCGTTTAATTCATTGATTCGAGTTAAGTTAAGATGTGGTTTTAATTGAGTTTAACTATAGTTAAAAAAAGTTAAATGTGACTTTTTATGATAGTTTTTAACTGTAATAAAACTATAATTCAAAACTCGAATCGGTGAAATAAACGAGGCAAATTCAATTACTACAATGTTTTTTCTCATAAAAATTCAAATTCAGTTTTTTTGCTACAATGTTTTTTTCTTATATACACAATTCAAGTTCTTAACTTACTTTGTAAAACAAACATACCCCATTTTTAAATTTTTTCACTAAAATAATGTATATTATAAGAAAATCTACAATCAATTATTATCATGAATAATTACAATAGTGTTCTATCTTATGAGAAAATCTGTTGGATTGAGAAAGCAGAAAATTTAACGAGGGACGTCAACGAATCAAACATCATCATGGTTACTACTTCTAATGTATTTGATGAAATCTTTGGGCGTGTTTAGAATTTGTTCTAAAATAATTTTATTTTTTGTATGAAAATGAAAATGAAAACGTTTTCAATCTCAAATAGAAATCATTTTTGAAAATATGTTTGATAATTTTATCAAAAGATTATTTTTAATGTAAAAAAACTCATTAATGTCTCTCTTTCTCTCTCTTTGTTCAAGAGAGGAGAAAACGAAAAATAAAAAATGAAAAACGACTAAAAGTTATTTTTCGTTTATCTCTCATTTTACACTAAACTAAAAAATCTTTTTCATTTTTATTTTTTGTCTTTATTGCGTCAAACGCTGTTTTAGAAACGTTTTCATTTTTTTCTCAAAAAACGTGAAAAATAAAAACGGGATCAATTCCAAACACGACCTTTATCTTTTTTAGTTTTTTTTCCTTACGTTTGAACCGTTCTTTGTGCAGATTTGAGTGAAATTCAATTTTCTTTCAGTATAAAATAAGATTTAAAAGCCAACGACCATTGTTAAAATTTACTCATTGATGTCACTTTAGGTTACCATGGTTTCTACTTCCAATACATTTGATGAAATCCCTATCTTTTTTTGGTTTTTTTTTCTTACTTTTAAACGGTTCAAGTGGAAAACTTGAGTGAAGTTTAAAATTTTCCTTTTAACATAAAATAGGATGTCATCGTTAAAATTTACTCATTGATGCCACTTTAGGGCTCGTTTAGTTTGTTGATTCGAGTTTTTAATTCGAGTTGAGATGTAATTTTATGTAAAAGCTTTTTACTGTAGCAAAAAAGTTAGATGTGACTGTTTTTGAGAGCTTTTTACTGTAACAAAACTCAAATTCTAAACTCGAATCGATGAAATGAACGGAGCCTTAGTTTCTATAAAGCCCAGGAAAGGGGAAAAGAATTGCATCAAATCAACAAGTTCTATAAGACTAAAATTGTACAATATAAGGTGTTGTTTGGTGTAAGGGTTTTGTACAAAAAATAAAAAGTGATTTTGATTTGATTCGCCCAGAATCAGTGTTTGGTTATGATGGTTCTGATTCAATATTTAAACTCTGATGTGATGTTTTAAACCATAAATTACTTCTGATTCTAAAACCATCTTCTATTGATTTTGGGCGGTTCAAAGTCAAACCCCTGATTCTAATTCTAATTTCATAATTTTGATTTGTATCTAAAATCATAAATCATGATTCTGATTCTAAAATTAAAACTAAAATTACTCTGATTTAAATTTTCATACTAAACAAACAATAATTGTACAAAATGAAATCTATTGTCATTTTATATTCGGAGGCAATGACCAATCTCACGTCAGAATATACATTTGTGCATACATATAAGTGAAAGAAATGATACTTCCACATAAAACTTAAAGGACAATATTTTTAGGAGTGAAATTAAGTCCGATAATTTTCGGATGACTTTTTCACAAAAAAACAAAATGATATTTGAAAAATTTTTGCTTTCCTTTTTTTTTTTTTTCGAAGAAGTTTTTGCTTGAATGATTTGAAGTCTTTTGGATAATGGATTATGGGCATATGATCCTCGTGGACCCGACCATTATATCTATATTTTATATGTGTTTTTTTTTCTGAATTATTTCATATTTATTTATTGTTTGTGTTAGTTATGCCACGCAATAAATAAGATTATACAAACTTGTATTCTATCTGTAAGAGACGTTAAAAAAATAAATGCCAACGTGGACCAGACAATCCTTGTCCAAAATAATAATAATTCTCAACCTTTCCTGTGGGCGTAGCGTATTACCAGGGGTGGTTTTGGAATTACGAGAAGTGCAGGGAGTTGCAAGTAATGGGTGATCGCATCACGGTTGAAGAGTTTTTCTTTGGGGCTGATGCAGTGCGTTGACCATTTTGCCCATTTGTCTGCACCCAAGTTACGTTAGTGCTTACATAGAATGTAGGAGAGAGAGACGTTCTAAAACTTTCTTTAGGATTATGGTTTTTGAATTTTACTCACTTTGATTCTTAATTTTTAAAACGCTATATAATTAATGTTTATAGTTTTATTCTGTTTCAATTTTGATCATTCTGTTAGTTAAAGATTAGATATTTGATAAAATCTATGAAAGTAAAAAATTAAAAACATTTAAAGTTTAAGAGTTAAAATACTGCAAAAAAAAAAAAAAAACAAAACAAAACAAAAAAAACAAAAGTTAATTTTTACATATAATCTTTAAATTTTAGTTGTTTTCAATTTAATTCTTAAGTTACACAGATTTCATCAAATATTTCACATCTAATTAATAGAAAAGTCGAAACTGAAACAAAATAAAATATCAAGGACTAATTATGAGATGTTTTAAAAATTAAAAACTAAAATAAAATTAAAGGTAAACTTTAAAGATTATTTGTGAAATTAACCATTTTTTCACTAGTCAAGAAACGTTCATTTTAATTTATTTGAAAACCAGAAAACAAGACAAACTTGTTCACCTTTCTTGGTTCTCAAACTCTTGACGTCAAGTATCCATTTCGAAAATTAAGGCAATTGAGTTCTTAAATTTCTATTTTCCAGAATACTTGTGTGTATATTTTAAAATTTTGGATAATAATAAAATTTAAAAATAAAGAATTAAAGAATTTTAAAACATTAACCACATTAATATTCTAAAGATATTAGACATGCGAGTAAGCATACAACATATCATTTTAATGAGATTTTATGTCATTTAAATTTCCTAATTTGTTGACTTAATGAATTTGAACTTTTTTTAAGGTTAAAAACAGTAAAGGATTTAACTGAATATAAATGTTTCGAAATTTTTTCTTCATAATTTACATTCATTTAATCAATATCAATGGTAACAAGTTTTTGGCCTCCTTACAGTCAAAGAATAAGTTATTGGGGATCTGAGGTGCAAGAAAATTAGCGTTTAGAGATCTAACTGTCCAAATTTCAAACTAATGACTCATGTATGAGAACCCAATTATCTAATCTAAATCTTAAAAACAGGGATTCGAATATCATTAAAATGTTTGAGGACCTTAAACGCAAAAGCCTAAATAAAAAAGAAGAAGCTAATAAATTTTAGATTAGTGTCATTTAACCATCTTGTTAGAATTTTTATTAAAATATAATTGAAAAAAATAGTGCGATCGCGCAGTCTTTTCTCGTAGAATTTCTATTAAGAACAAAAGGAAAAAATTACATACTACATTTAACTCTCTCTTTATCTATATATTTTTAACGTGTTAAAAGAGATTTAATAGAATTAAATTAATATTTAAAAAATAAAGTGAGAGTTCTTAAAATTTAAAATGTGAGCTAAAAATGACTCTTAAAGAGCCAGTGGGCACTGATGAAATCAATCAATTAGCTAAGATTATAAGCGGAAAAAAAAAAAAAAATAGAACTTCTCAGAGGAGCTTTGCAAGCCTCCGGCACTAAACTTGCTTCAATTTCAATTTGAGATAAAAAGGCGATGCACTAAGGAAGAAAAGTAGTTTTTAAATCAGTACCAATTGAAAAATCTCTTTTTAGTTGGATTTCCAGAAGCATATCATTTAGAAAAGGAAACTAGTTTACCATGAATAGAAAAGAACACTAGTTGATCCATCATCCATCCACTTATGTTCTAAAGGTGGAAGGAAAAACCACCTAACAAAAACCTTTGTATTTCAACAAAAAAAAAAAAAAAAAAAAAAAAAAAAAAAAAAATTATTGTACTCAGTTGAATACCGTTCCCTCAAATTATTGAAAATAACTAACTAAGCAAATTTCAGATAAAAAAACTTTAGTGATCTATATAGTTCCAAACAAATTCAAGAATTCTTCAACCCATAGAAAATACTGAATTCAAGGATTCAAAAAGTAATAAATAAAGCTGAATCATATAGTCGAGTGACTTGCTCCTCTTATCTATGATCTCTGTTTGGATTTCCAATTTTAACTAGAGTCACCAAAGTACGTCACTATTGGTACCAAATTATAAGATGAAACTCTGTGATGCCACACAGATTGAGCCTTTCTAATCTTTTAAGGGAATTTTTCAGGTGTTTCTTTTTTTTTGGAACACCAACATTCATTTTTTATTAATTGTTAGATTTATATTATTTTTTTAATTTAATTTAATTTTTAATTAAATTTAATATAGATATAACAACTAATAAATAGAGAATACTAATATTTTTAAAAAAGAAGAAACACCGTAGAGAAAGTTTCATCTTTTAAAGCCACAATCATTTTGCCTTCTTCAGAAATTGCTTATGGAATGGACGTTTTACCGAATACATTCTGTATGGTCCTCTAAATAAAATTAAATTAAATAAATTAAAAAGCTAACTGATTTGCTTTTCTTAAAGAGTTTGCTTATGCTGGGAGACAAGTCTTGTTTACCTTTACAAGAAAAAGAAAGAGGAAAAGAACAAGAAAACAAAAATAGTCTTAGAACCACTCCAACAAATTAATCCTTTGTTGTGATTTCTGAAATACACGTAGATTTTGTACTTTAGCTTTGAGTTAAAAGTATTGCGGATACATTCTTCAAAGGTCTATATTAAAGGCATGGTCAATAATCTCACCGAGTTTTCCAATTAAATACCAAGAAATTAGCTACTTATTCTATATATATATATATATATTATATTCTTTGATTTATTGTGGCATTTGCTCCAATGATTTCAAAGGTTAACGATATACCCTTCTATACAATTCCATTCTCAAAATTATCTGATTTTTTTTTTCCTTTTTTTTTTTTCTTAAATGTCCTCACGTTGTTAGAGCTACTGTTGTTAGTATAATCTCAATTTTTGTCCTTAAATATTTTTGCACTAACATTCAAAATATCCCGCAACTAATCTCGATTTATAAAATTATCCATTTAAAATCCTTCCATCAAGAATCTCAGCCCGTTAAAAAATGATGAGAAATGACATTTGAGGTCATGTGACAACGTTCCGGGTAATAAAAATCAAAAGAGAATGCAGTCTAAGTATGGAGATCAAATTACAATTAAATTTGGAAAAGTTCCTTCTACAATGATATATATATATATATATATGAGTTTTTAATGATTTCATCTCTATCAATAATTACCCGTTAAATATAGTAATTTGATAACGTGTCGTAAAAAAAATCTAATTTTATTAATTGTAATAATTTTTTTTATTAACTATCAATTTTATTACAACCACAGGATCAATATTTTACGGTTAAAATAACGATATTTATGGATGGATAAATATTAGAGTAATCATTCAGAAATCCTATAAGCTAGGGAGGACCACAGCTCATCAAGTACCATTACACAACTTTCTGACCGAAATATGAAGAAAACAAAGAAAGAAGAGGCACTTCTGTTCTGGAAATGGGGACTTGACTAGCGTTTCCATGTGAAGGAATATGGTTAATATTGTCTGGAAGACAGAAGCAAATTATATAACGAAAAATTCTTTTGTGGGCTTATAATAATGCTGGAATTATGACAAGGTTTCCACCAAGTCTAACCTGAAAAGGAAACAAAAACAGAAAAGCATATACAACTCACACAAAATCAAATGGATTTCCTAATCCTTCCACCCAAACACTTCATTGTCCCACCAGTCATAAATTATGAACTGGGTGACACCACTAATAACTCAAAAGTAACTCTTTTTTTTTATATATTTTTTTTATTTTTCTGCTTGGCTTAAGTCGAGCATTTTGGGTCTTCTTGCAGACTAGCTTCTAGTGATTAATATAATTATAAATTTAATAACACAAAATTGTCCCGCCACACATGATTCTCCTAACTAGTAACACCATTTTACCTATTGGAATATTGATTAAAAAAAAGAAGTTCTATGATAGAATCAGAAAAAAAAAAATAAACTATCAATAGTTACTTTTTCTTTCGGTCATTATCTGTATTAAAAATTATTTATTTCCTATATTTTTTTAATTTGATATGATTTTAATTAGATTTAACAATAAAAAATTAAATCTTAACATAGATTTCTCTGAAAATAAAAATCTAACTTTTGGTAAGTTGTAATAGCTTTGACAACTAAAAATTAATTTAAAAAAGGCAAGAAAATTTCTCAAAGATTTAATGCTGATGTAACTCAAAACCATTTTTAAAAGGCAAATTTAGCGACTTTGTACTGCACATTAAGTTGTACTGCATTAAGAACCCTTGCAAAACTTGCCAGAGGTGACAAAGTGACTTTGACTTAAGGCGACAGAGTTGGTGAACAATAAATTACTGAATCCAACAAAGCCCATTTCCCACTCCATTTGTTTGAGTCCATCAAATTTGTATCTGAGTGATTTGGACATAGGAACGAAAGGGATTTCCTCCATTTTTTTTTTCTTTTCCCTTTCGTTTATAATGGGATTTTCTTATCATGTGTAATCGTTATGTGGGGATTGGTGTGAGCAGGTGATCTAAAACAGAAAGTTGGTGCAATGTCGAGACTCCAAATTAGTTGTGGGTTATGACTTATGACTTATTTGTCCATTATCAAAACTAGGATTTGAATTTATTTAGATGACCAATGATTTGGCTTTCCTTGTGCCTGCACCATTCGTCACTTGACATGTGGCATTGTTGTTGTTTTTTTATTCTTTTTTTGTAGATAAATCATGTGGCAAATTGTTGATCAATTGATGCATTAATTAACAAGACAAGGGCGTGCGTGTGTATGTATTTGTTGAAAAATTGATGCATTATTGCCTCGTTCATTTTACCGATTTGAATTTTCAGTTTTAAGTTTTTACAGTAAAAAGTTCTCAGAAAATATCACATCTAACTTTTTTTGCTACATTAAAAAGCTCTCAGAAAATGTCACATCTCAACTCAAATTAAAAACTCGAATTCACAAAGTGAACGAGGTCTATATAATTCATAATTCTGACCTTTAGGATGATGTTCAGCCAGCTTAGGTAGTGGGCAGACCACTTGACCAACTTTTTTACAATTTTCATTCATTTTTTAACTCAAAAAAAAAAAAACGTTCTTTTATAGTGTGTTTGGAAAGGGGGAGAAATGGAGGGAGGGAGAGGGTGAAGGGTGAAGTAATGGTGGGAGAGTTCCAATCAATGGATTGGAGAGAGAGGAATAGGAAGAGGAAAAGTAGAGGGACGTGGTCTCACTCATGACCCATCAAATTAGATCTTTCCATAAACAAGTAATCCATGAACTTTAAACTTTAAAAAGACTGTTTTACACTCTAAAAAAATTATTAACAAATAGTTTAAATGAGTGACATAGTAATTTAACAAATAATTATTTATATCCTTTCAACTTTCTCTCCATTATACCAAACAGCATAAAGGATTATAACAATCCTTACTATATATAAGAATTAATTACAAAAATTTCCTCTGAACTATGATCATTATAACACTTTGTCCCTTAAACTTTAAAATTTACCATCCGTTCCTCTCGATCTATGTTCTGTCAATAATTTTACCCTTTCTATCACAATAAGTGACGAAATTAAGGATGTCATTTGATCAAATCTTTTATAGAAGTAGTTTCTATAAGGGGCAGGTTCTGAGATGCCAAGAATTGAGGCGACTTTCTTACTATTAAATGATTAGTAGTGAATACAAAAGATGCAATATGCGTATGAGATCTTTGCAAAGTCACTTTAGAAGCTGTGTTATGTTATTTCACTTGCAAGCACGGCCATTCTTTACTTTTAAGTTTGCAAAATTACGTTTTTTTTTTTCACTGTAGGAAAATAAGCTCCGGAAGGAACAAAATGAAGGACTGAGAAGGGAGAATACCATTGTAATGACTCGTACCCCCACCTGGTATGATATTGTCCGCTTTGGGCCTGAGCCCGCACATTTTTACTTTTGAGTTTCACCCCAAAAGGCCTCATACCATTAGGAGATAGTGTCATTCTTTATAAATCAGGACTCATCTTCATCCTCAGGCGATGTGAGACTGCACAACTTACCATTTTCTGGCCTTGTGCCTCAAGAGATTGATGGTTGTCACAACCATGCTGAAGGAATTGTTTTTTTAAATTATTAGAAATAGGTTTTAGTTGGATTTCCACAAGCATGATGTTATCATTTCGAAAGGGAAAACTAGTTTATCATGACTAGAAAAGGACACTAGTTTGATCCATCATCCATCTACTTTTGTTCCAAACTTGGAAGGAAAAACCACCTAACGAAAATCATTGTATTTAGTTCTACACCGCTCCCTCAAATTATTCAATAATATCTAACTAAGCAATTTTGGATAAAAAGTTTAGCGATTAATATAGTTACAAACAAATTCAAGAATTCTTCAACCAATAAAAAAAAACCTAAATTTAAGGATTCAAAAAGTAATAAAGAAAGTTAAAACGTATGGTCTATATGAGACTTGCTCCTCTTATTTATGATCTTTTTTGGTTTTCTAGCTTTAAATAGTCACCAAATTTTGTTACTAAAATTTATACTAGATTATAAGATGACTTGCTCCTTTTATTTATGATCTCATTTGCCTTTTTTAGGAATTGCTCACGAAATTGACGTTTTATCGATATATTATGTATGTTCTTTTAAAAAAATAAAATAAAACAGCTCCTGTTTTGCTTTTCTTAAAAGAGTTTGCATATTGTGGGGACAAGTCTTGTTTACCTTTACAAGAAAAAGGAAAAGAACAAGAAAACAAAAATAATTTTAGAACCACTCCAACAAATTGTGATTTAGTGAAACACACATAGATTTTGTACGTTAACTTTGAGTTAAAGCTATTGCAGAAACATTCCTTTAAGGTCTATATTAAAGGTATGGTCAATAATATCACTAAGTTACCCAATCAAATACCAACTAATTAATTATGGGAGAATGAGAAAAATATGCCAAGATTTGAGATGAATTAAAATTAATAGGCCAATAATTTACATAAGTTAATAAATAGGCTAAATTATTATTTTCTTTCATAACTTGTCTGGTTATGAACCATAACTTGACAAGTTATTGTTCATAATTGTCGATAACTTGTCTAGCTATGAACCATAACTTGACAAATTTGTCCATAACTTATCTGATTATGAATCATAACTTGACAAGTTATGGCCTATTAATTTCTATAACTAAAAATTGGCCTATATACTTTCTTAAACTTTTTATATTGGCCTATTTTCTACTATTTCCCATTAATTATTAGGGTATGTTTGGAAGGTATACTCAAATCATGTTTTTTAATTCTGATGTTTGAAATTAAAATTTTTTGTGAGAAGAAAACGGTGTAGCAGAATTAATAATTTGAATTTGAGTATATGAAATAAATAGGCCCTTAATTATTTGATATGTGTATTCTTAGATTTATTGTGGCATTCGCTCTAGATTTTGGCTCCAATGATTTCAAGGTTAACGAGATAGCATGCCTTTTTTACAATTCCATTCTCAAAATTATCTTCTTCTTTTTTTCTTTCCCCCCCCCCTCTTAAGTGTCCTTACGTTGTTGGAGCTTCTGTTCGCTAATATAATCTCTCACTCTCTCTTTTTTTCCCCTTACATTCAGAAACGAATCTCATTTTTGCAACTACCATTCAAAATATCCCATAACAAATCTTGGGTTATAAAATTAAAATTATCCCGTTAAAGTTCTTCCATCAAGAATCTCAATCCGTTGAAACATGATGAAAAATGACATTTGACTGTCATGTGGAATGTTTTCAGTAATGTAAATCAAAGTAGAATTCACTCTAATTACAAAGACCAAAATAATATTATTTTTAATTCAGATTTTTCTTCTACAATGATATTTATTCTTACGTTTTGTTGATTCCATCGAGTTTAGAACTAATTATGAAAATAAATACAAATAAAGTCAAAATACTAATATAAGATGACAATAGATAAAATATTTTTTTCCCCTAATAGAAACGAGAATGAAATTAACTAGCTAAACATGACTATAATTGAACAAAGCAGTAGATTCACTAGAAAAGCGAAAAGAAGAGGAACAAGTACTATTGACAATAGAGATTCACACAATTTATCTTCATGTTTGATGGAGTTTCCTTTAGCGCCCTGAAGTTTGAATTCTAATTTCTTCAAGCGTCACAATCAACAATTTTTCACCTCCCAGCATCAGAATTCACTTCCCAATTTTGATTGACATATACCTTCCAATTCCTGCAATCTTTATCAATATATGTCAGTAATAAAGAACATTGTAATAGATTACAAAAAAAAAAAAAGGATTTCTAGCGAAATTTTTATATACTTATTATTATTATTATTTTTGCTAATGAGCTTATTTTTTAAATACTTAAACCTATACATTTTAACTTCTGAATAAGCAGGGAATACATAGGTTCTATATCATCTCTCCCGACACAAATATCTTAACACTGGACACATTTTATTACTAAATGAAGTAAAAAATGAAACTAAATAGATTTTATACCTGTTAATTGGAAAACCTTCTCTTGATTGTGGCCCATTTGACAGCAATTATGACATAAAGAAAGTCTCCAAAGTTATCCAACAGTCGAAAATAAGCAAGTCTCCAAGAAGCGTTGAGCAACAAATTACCACAAACTCCACAGAATCCAACTGCAAATCCAACCCCAATCCCCATCCGTAACCAAGACATGTCGAACCATTCTCCGCCATCTTCAACATTGCTTTCATCGTCACCACCAGAATTTGGAGGAGTACCATTCAAAGTTTCATCTCCAGGGCATAAAATGTCCAGAGGCTTTCCACATAGTCCAAGGTTCTCGGCATATACAGAAGCATTGAAACTTTGCAATTGCGTGCTTGTAGGGATTCTTCCCGACAGTTGATTATCCGAAAAATCCAAGTATTGAAGGAAAGAAACTTCAGCCAAGCTCACTGGAATGTTACCAGAAAGCTTATTGTGGGACAAATCTAATGATTCGAGCTTATTCAACTTTCCAATCTTCTCAGGGATGACTCCACTCAAATTATTCCTTGATAGATTTAGTTGAACTAGTTCCACAAGATTTACAAATTCTTTTGGAATCTCTCCGAACAATCTATTGCTTGAAAGGTCAATGATTCTTAATAATCCAAGAATCTTCTTGTATTCGTACTCTACTCCTTTCCACACAATCATTGCATTAGATTCATAACCTTCGCCTCCATCATAGATTGAAATGGATGCAAAGATTGAAATGGATGTAACTTCCTGATTGAGTTTTTGAACCATAGAGGTGAAATTGTCGATGCATGAAGGAATGGATCCGGATATGTCGTTCATAGAAAGATCCAAGATTTGAATGGATTGGAGATGGCAAAGATTTGATGGTATGTTTCCAAAAAATCTATTTGATTTTAAACTCAGAAAAACCAAGTTTATTAATCTTTCCCCAATCCAAGAGGGTATTTCCCCTACCAAATTATTCTCTCCAACATCTAAAACTCCCAGTTGGGTGCAACTCTTCAATGACGATGGCAAACTTCCAGAAAAATTATTGTGCCTCAGATTCAAGAAGGCAATGCGGTGCACCAAACCAAGGGATCTTGGTATCACTCCAAACAATTCATTGTTTTCCAAATTAAGAACAGTTAGATACTTCAAATTCCACCAACAATCAGGAAGGCTTCCAAATAACAGATTATTTGAAAGGTCAAGAAGTACGGTTGCTCCATCTCTTACGTCACATAAGAAAGACCGTAATCCAGTGAACTTGTTATCGGAAAGATACAAATATGTTGCATTGGATAGAGAAGATGGAATAGGACCATGGAATTGGTTGGAACTCAAATCAACTAAACGATAATTATCAGACATCAATGGAAAGTTTGGCAAGGTGCTATTCATAAGGTTGAAAGATAGGTTTAGATACACCATTTTGAAAGTCAAATCAGAAAACCAATGAGGAATAGCACCAGAAATTCCAGAATTGGAAATGTCTAGATAGGAAATATCTAATGGCTATGGAGCCAGCTAGGAAATTTCGAACCTAACTTGCAAGAACTCAATGATAAGGAAGTCAATTGGAAGGGGGGAACCCAATTGGAGTTGAAACTCAATGTCAAAGGATTAGATGATAGGGATAATACCTTCAACTTGGACAACTTTTGGAAGTGGAGTTGAGAGACAACCCCAGACAAAGAGTTATGAGAAAGATCCAACCTCTCTAGATTTTGGAGTTTGCCAATATTTTCAGTCAATGATCCTGTTAGTTGATTTCTGCTTAATTCCAAAGTAACAACATTTGGAAATCGACTTAAACAGTTTGGAAGAGGACCTTCTAATAGATTCTCGTCGAGGTTTAGCTCTCTCAAAGACAGGAGTTTTTTTCCATCGTCAAAAATTGACCCTCCAAGTTGGTTCCAACTCAAATCCAAAGTCTTTAACGAATGACCGGACAGACTTTCCAAGAGATCTTGAAGTGTTTCATTAAAATTGTTGTCAGACAGATCTAATGTTTGTAGGTTGGTAAGATTCCCCAAGAATTTGGGTATTTTATTTCCAAGTACAATATTCCGTGAGAAGTCCAAATCTGTAAGGCAAGTCATTTTCTGGAAGGAATTTGGAAGCAAACCGGATATAAAGTTATTGGAGATGATAAGGTCAACAAGGTTGGTGCTAGAATTTAGAAACCAAGAAAGCACTGTGGGATGAATTGTATTACCTTGGAGATTAAGACTAGTGAGGGCATTGGAGAAGTTTGCAGAAGAAAGAGAAGAAATAATATCTACTACAGGAAACTGACAGCCCTGTAACCCTAAGTGTAATGACTGAGAAAATTCCAGACCTTAAATAATACAATTCAT
>NW_010357321.1:0-48477 GCF_000414095.1 Morus notabilis
GGGGTGTCAACACAAGAACTCACATGGATAATTCCTTGTTCCAAGAGATGGGAACCCAAAATTGTTGTGAAGTATTCCCTACCATTATCGGTTTTAAGTACCTGAATTTTGCTTTTGAATTGGGTGTGAATCATGGAATAAAAGGACTTGAAGATTTCCCCTGTTTCAGATTTTTCTCTCATTAGAAATGTCCATGTGGTTCTAGTATGATCATCTATGAAATATATGAACCAACGAGCCCCATTAATGTTTTTCACTCGTGAGGGTCCCCAAATGTCACTGTGAATTATTGAGAATGGATGTGAAGGCTTATATTGAATACTAGGATAAACATGCCGAGTGTGCTTTGCAAGTTGACATATTTCACAATGAAAAAACTTAGAATTTTTATTGATGAATAAGTGAGGGAACAATTTTTCAAGGTACACAAAATTTGGGTGACCAAGGCGAAAATGCCATAACATTACTTGATTCTCATTTGAAACAGAAACAGAATTGGAAACAGACTCAGAAATACAACTTGAATGAACTTGTCCATGTGGAGGAGGGTTCCCTTTGAGCAAGTAGAGACCACCACACATTTCAGTACTGCCAATCACCTTCCCCGAATCCGCGGCCTGAAATTCACAAAGATTCGGATAGAATTTAGTCACACAGTTCAAGTCACAAGTGAGTTTACTAATAGAAATCAGATTGCAATCTAATTTTGGAACATAAAGGACAGATGAGAGAAGAAGGTCCTTTGTCAATTTTATGGATCCGATTCTTGCCACGTTTGAGTGTGATCCATCAGCTATTCGAACTGTGCTGGGACTAGAATATGCACTGAATTTGTGGAAGACATTAATATCTCCAATCATGTGATCCGAAGCCCCAGAGTCAATTATCCATGGTCTTAATTTCCCGATTTTTGCAATATGAGCAAAGGAAAATGTACCTTGATGTACTACCATGCTGGTATGCTTTTCAGCAGTGGTTGATGTGGACTGAGAAGGGCCTAATACCTGTCCGAGCAGTTTCTGTAATACCTCAATCTGCTCCCTAGTGAACGGACTGGTTTCAGGGGTGGTGATGATGTTGTCTGAAGTGGTGACAGCGTTTACGCGGCTGTCCTGGTTCTGGTGCGCTCGGTTCGGCTTCCAATCAGCGGGCTTCCCATGTATTTTCCAGCAATTTTCTCTGGTGTGACCAGGTTTCTTGCAATGGTCGCACCATGGTCTTCCTCTTCTTTGCTTGTTATCCTGGGATGAGTGGTGCGTATATAAGGCCAAGCCTTCAGCAACCGAGGAGCTTATATTTCCTGTCATCATCAGTTTTTTTCTGCTTTCTCTTTTGACTTCAGCAAATGCCTCTCGGATGGGAGGGAGTGGCCTACTTCCCATGATTCTCCCCCTTACTTCGTCCAGATCCTTGTTGAGACCAAGGAGAAACTTGAATGTTCTCTTTTGATCAACAATCTTTTTGTATAAAGCAGCATCATCAGGACATTTCCAGGGATATATTTCAAACATATCAAGGTGCTGCCAGTACCGGGTTATTGTATTGAAATATTGAGTGATAGTCATCTCCCCTTGTCGCATATCATGAAGTCGAGTTTCAATTTCAAAAAGTTCTGAGGTATTTTCAGAACTGGAGTAGGTTTCACGTGCAGCATCCCAAATTTCCTTGGCTGTTTTGTAGAGAAGGAAATTCTCTCCAACTTCCGTGATCATGGAGTTTATTAGCCATGACATGACCATGTGATTTTCTGTTTTCCACGTACGATACTTGGGATCTGTTGCCGCTGGAACAGGAACCTCACTAGTGAGATACTCATCTTTTCCTCTGCCAGATACATATATGAGGACAGATTGCGACCACTGAAGGAAATTGTGGCCATTGAGTTTGTGACTGGTAACCGGAAGAGGTGAGTTGTCGATGATACTGGCTGAGGGATTATCAGCATTGATGGCTGGGGAATTTGCTCGGGTCTTGACTGGACTTCCGAGGAACTGGTTTGGGTATTCATGTCGTATTTGGTCATGATGAGAGATCAGCGATAGAGTGGATTAGGGTTTTGAATCCGGCTCTGATACCATGAGAATTTCAGTGAAGAGAAATTCTTATTAATCCAAGGAAATACAACCCTAATACTTATACTTGAGTGGCCGGCATCCCAGTCCACTATTCTAGGAAAATAAGAGGAGAATCCCACAAAGTTAGGAATCTCAACAAACTAGGAAAGTAACTAAATTAGGAATCAATCAAGTCAATAACTGATCCTATTTATTAGGAAACTAAATAAGAAATCCTAATTTACCAGATTACACAAATAAATACTATCCTAATTTATATAACCTAATCGGCTCCTTTCTTTCTACAGGTCCCGAAATTCTGACAGCCCTAGGTCTGGGTTTTGTGATTCTCATGTGATTGAGACTGATTCCGGTCATGTTTGGGTTGGGCCTCGAACTTACAACAACATTAGAGTCAATTACAGCCAAATATGGACTGGATCTTCAAGTTTTGGCATGAATGGGGCTAAGCTGGGGGATCTGAGTTGGGTTAGGGAGATTGGGTTTTACAATCTGATTTGAGAGAGCGAGTTGGGTCTTCTCGATTTGGAGTCGGAATCAATCCAAGGGTTTCGAGTCGGGAGAGGGAAAGGTGGCCGAACAGATCAACGATTTCAGCGAATGGATATGCCATTGTTCGCCGGAGAAGACCCTGATGGGTGGGTCTTTAGAGCTGAACGATACTTTTTGTTCTATAGAATGACGAATAGTGAGAAAATCCAAGCTGTTGAAATGGCTATGAAAGGTGGTGTTTTGGCTTGGTATATCAATGGCAGGATGCACGTTGCCCATTCTACAGTTGGAATGAATTGAAGACTCATCTGCTTAAGCATTTCAGATTGTCATCCGATGAGGCCTTACATGAGAGTTTCTTCGTGAAATATCAAGAGGATACCATGGCTGACTATAGACGACAATTCAAGGTACTTAACAAACCTGGGAAAGAGATTTCAAATTCGGTTTTAGAGAGAGTTGTCATTACAAAATTGGTAGTCAATAAAGGGCAAGTGGTAGGCAGTTCAAGCAGGTTGCTTCCAGCTCAAACAACAGATGTTTCAGATTAAATGGATATTTAAGGAGACTTAACTATGAAGAATTTTGATGGCAAGGTGGAACAAGGCATTGAAAATGAAGTTGGTTTTCAATCTAATGCTAGTAATGAGGGGCTTCAAGATATGGGAAACAAGATGTCAATGACATCAAAATTTTCCAAGGATATTACTGTAGAGTCGGACTTTGCTGCACCAGTGAAAGAAGTTAACAGTCGAGTCCATCTAGTATTTTAAAAGATGAATTTGATTATGTTCGCATCAATTCTGGGGCTGTTGACAAAGGAATGGAGACAGTGTACACTTCAGCTGCCCTCCATTTTTTATGTTCTGACAAACAACAAGGCAGCTTTCTCAGGCGTGGCGGAACATGCACAACAGCAAGATAACGCTTGTGGGAGGAAGGTTTTTGTTATAAATGAATTGTTTCACCTGACCAACAAGGTCTTCCATTGCCTCAAGGATGATTTTGAGACAGAGCTTCATGCTTTCGCTGCCTTTAAAGTGGTTCTCAATTTCAGCTCCACTAGAGGTAGGCTGTGATTTGGAGAGTTTTGGGAGACTGAGATTAGAGAGAGTTCGTGTACTCTCGAATACCATCGAAGTTAGGAGTTCTCCGGAGTCCTCGAATACTCCAGTCTATCCTAAGCTTTCTTCACGTTTTTCTTAGTTTGGTTGTAAAATTCTATGACCTACTGTTAGTGATGATCAATAAAATCACTCCGATTGCCATCTATTCTTGTTGTTTTATGTGAAAATTGAGCCGGTATCATAGGTTCCTAACATTTTGGTTGTAAAATTCTATGAGCTAGTTTTGGTGATGATCAATAAAACCACTCTGATTGTCTTTTATTCTTGTTGTTCTCTGTGTGATAATTGAGCTGGTATCACAGGTTCCTAACATTTTGGTTGAAAAATTTTATGAGCTAGTGTTGGTGATTATCAATAAAACCACTCTGATTGCCATCTATTCTTGTTGTTCTGTGTGAAAATTGAGCTAGTATCACAGGTTCCTAACATTTTGGTATCAGAGCATCAATCTTTGGCATCACTATTCAAAAGAAAAAAAATCTGTGAAAAAAAAATCTTACCAAAAAAAGGATGAGAATAGTCTGGAATCGTGGGGTTTCGAGAACCAGAGCCGCCGACCGCTGCCGGTGATGAAGCGTTCAGAACCGTACGAACTGCGCCGGCGAGCGAAGACGGAGGGAAGACGGCCAGATCCGGTATCGCGCGAGATTGACGAAGATTGGAGCCATTTGTCGCAATCTGGTGCTGCGACGTTCAGATCCGAGAAGAACGACGACCCATGGCTGATGCGAACTGGTCTGCAAATCCAACGCCAGTGAACGACGCCAGAGATGCGACCTGAGATGGGCGATTCACGCCGGCATAGGGGACAGCTGGAGATGTGATCTGATTGGATCGATTTTTCGCGAACCGGAGCAAGATCAACTAGATCTGAAGTGAACGGTAGCAGATTCGCGACGGGATCGAGCGTAGATAGGGCTACGTTTCGCAATCCCAGTGCGTTCGAAGGTGATTCCGGCCGGATCTAGACCGGGTGTCGTGATTCCAGTGTGTCTTAGGCTAATTCCGACCGAATTCAGACTGGATCACGCGAGTTCGGCCCGATTTGGGCGGATTCTGGAAAAATTAGGGTTGGGTCTCGAAATTCCGGTAGCCCTACGTCTAGGTCTTGCGATTCTGATGTGATTGAGACTGATTCCAGTAATGTTTGGGTTGGGCCTCGAACATACAACAAGATTAGAGTCAATTACAGCCAAATATGGACGGGATCTTCAAGTTTTGGCATGACTGAGGCTAGGTCTAGGTGATCGGAGTTGGGTGGGAGAGATTGGGTTTTGCAATCTGATTTGAGAGAGAGAGTTAGGTCTTCTCGATTTGGAATTAGAATCATTCCAGGGGTTTCGAGTAGGAATCATTCCAGGGGTTTCGAGTAGGAATAGGGAAAGGTGGCACGACACCCTATGGGAGGGCCAAACAGATCAACGATTTCAGCGAATGGATATGCCATTATTCGCCAGAGAAGACCCTGATTGGTGGGTCTTTAGAGCTGAACGATACTTTTTGTTCTATAGAATGACGAATAGTGAAAAAATCCAAGTAGATAAAATGGCTATGAAAGGCGACGCTTTGGCTTGGTATCGATGGCAGGATGCTCATGCCCATTCTACAGTTGGAATGAATTGAAGACTCATCTGCTTAAGCATTTCAGATTGTCATCCGATGAGGCCTTACATGAGAGTTTCTTGGTGAAACGTCAAGAGGATACCATGGCTGACTATAGAAGACAATTCAACGTACTTGCCAAACCTGGGAAAGAGATTTCAAATTCGGCTTTAGAGAGAGTTGTCATTACAAAATTGGAAGTTGATAAAGAGCAAGTGGTAGGCAGTTCAAGCAGGTTGCTTCCAGCTCAAACAACAGATGTTTCAGATTAAATGGATGTTCAAGGGGACTTGATGATGAAGAATTTTGATGGCAAGGCGGACCAACGCATTGAAAATGAAGTTGGTTTCCAATCTGGTGCTAGTAATGAGGGGCTTCAAGATATGGGAAACAAGATGTCAATGACATCAAAATTTTCCAAGGATGTTATTGTAGAATTGGAGTTTGCTGCACCAGTGAAAGAAAATAACAGTGGAGTCCATTCTTGTATTTTAAAAAATGAATTTGATTTTGTTCGCAGCAATTTTGGGGCTGTTGACAAAGGAATATAGAGTGTACACTAGAAGCTGCCCTACATTGTTGATGTTCTCACACATAACAAGGAAACTTTCTCTAACGTGGTGGAACATGAACAGCAGCCAGATAACACTTGTGGGAGGAAGGTATTTGTTATAAATGAATTGTTTGAGCTGGGCAACAAGGTCTTCCACTGCTACAATGATGATTTTGAGGCTGAGCTTCATGGTTTCGCTGTCTTTAAAGTGGTTCTCAATTTCAGCTCCAAACAAAAGTGTAAAGTTGAAAAAACAAAGTTAACAAGAACATTTGAAGCAAGTTCTGTACGAATCATTTCGTTCAATGTTCCAAGATCCAAGCTCATCAAGATTGAAAGGAAGTGGAGTCACACGGCTGCGATTACTTAACCCTTTATTCCAAGGTGTTTCTTTGGGGCGGGGGTAATGTTAGGATTCGTTAATGACTTGGGAACTTGTTTGGTTAGTGAGCTGGTAGAGTTAGTAGGAATTAATATAAATAAAGGGCTTAGTAGCTCACTAGAGGTAGGCTGTGATTTTGAGAATTTTAGGAAACTGAGATTAGGGATAGTTGGTGGTCTCTCGAATACCATCAAAGCTAAGAGGTCCCCGGAGTCCTCAAATACTCTAGTCTATCATCCTAAGCTTTCTTTACGTTTTTCTTAGTTTGGTTGTAAAATTCTATGAGCTACTGTTGGTGATGATCAATAAAACCACTCTGATTGCCTTTTATTCTTGTTGTTTTGTGTGAAAATTGAGCTGGTATCACAGGTTCCTAACAGTTTCATTTTCGCATAACCAAACAACGAAAACTTGACCATTAACACTAAACTAGAACGATAAATAAACAATCAGGATAGTTGCTAATAGAATTTTAAGACTTCAAATCTAATAACAGTAGTAACAACAGATTTCAAAAGAACAAAATGAACAAGAAAAATTATCAACGCAGACAATAAATTACACAAAACAAACAAAATGGCATTTGAATCCCAAACATGATCTTATCGAGGATGAAAACCCTGTCACTATGTGTCCCAAAAACACGACCTATAATGTGAGAGAGATGTAAGAAAAAGAAGTGAAATTTGGTTAAGAATTTCCTCAAAAGAATGAATATAATTAACTGTTGCTCAAATAACACACTAGAAACTAGCTAGCAACAAGAAGATCCTCATGACCTGCGACTAACAACTAAACTTAATGAAAGCAAGTGATGAATATGTCATAGAATTATAATATCATCTATTTAAATCTAATCAAGCGCAATACAATTTATAATTTCAGCTATTATCAAAATGTAATGTTTGAGTTACTAACCAAAGCTATCTGAAATTTTAGAGAGAGCTAAAAACTAAATATTATGCCTTCAAAAAAATGTACTCCTTTTTTTTGGAGATTAACTATTTCCATAGCAACATACAAAGTCCCAAAAAAAATAAATTGCTCAATGTAAACACAATCCTAATGCTGCTCATTCACCCAATGCTCAAACACAACTACTAGTGCCAATCATTAAAGAAGGTTTACATGACATATTAGACAACTAGCAAGAAGAAGTAACTTAAAAACAAAGTATGTCAACAAGATAACAAACCTCAGGATTATTTTGATATTCCTTGCATTTGCAGTTGTGGGCAGAATCTAGGATACTACTCGAGGTTTCCTTCAGTCAATGAACTGCTGATCAAACTGTGGCTATGATAGATTATACAGTTACAAGGTGAGAAGTTTTAAGGCATGTCAAAATAAAAGTAAACTCATTGCAACTAGTTTTGTGTGTTTGTATGTTTATGTATCTTCAACTTCTGGCATTGCTTTCTTAACGTGAATTGTAATAGAAAAGAGTGTTTCCGACTAAGGAGAACCAAAAAAAAAAGTGAACTTTTCAATACTATATTCTACAATCTGGTTCTCGAGGGTTCGAATATTTGCTTTTAATACAGCTACGGATAAGCGTGGTGAATGATATCGGAATATTAAATATAAGATAAACCATTGAAACACCTTTGATATTTTGCATTCCCCTCCATTCGTATATGTCTTCCCTGTACTCGTTTTCCCACAGCCAAAATAGTACAATTGAAGCCTTCTGAAACCTCATACATCATACACTGCTGGAATGAGGCTCATAAAGATCCTTATGGTCTGGAACCGGCCTGTAATGGACCTAATTACCTTCCTTTTACCAAGTACAAGTACATGCATGTTTAAATTCATGTCTATGCAATTAAGTGTCTTGAATTTTCATACCAAAACTAGTAATTTGAACCATCAAAGTTTCAATGTCCGTGCAATCAAATGGCAGGAACTCAACCATTAACACTGAACTGGAACAGAAAACTGGAACCATATATAAACTATCCAGATAGTTACTAACACACTTTCAAGACTTTCATTATCATCATTATAATAATAATAATAATAATAATAATAATAATAATAATAATAATATTAACAACAACAACAACAACAACAACATATTGATAGTAATAAATAAGAATAACAGACTTTCAAAAGAACAAACTTAATAGGAATAAGTTATTTAACACAAACATTTAGAACAAAATGGCAAAAGAGAACTACTTATGTTCAAGAACAAGAAATCACATCAAACAAAATTGCGTTTGAATCCAAAACAAGACCTTGTCCAAGGTCCCAACTGATATGATGCCCAAAAACACAACTAATATGTGAGGGAGACGTAAGAGATGGCTCATTTCCCATTCCCCGTTAAAAAGAGAGAAACTAAATTTGTCTAAAAACTTCCCCAAAAAATTGAATACAAATAAGTTTTCGATGGCAAAAACTTCTAGTTAAATATTTTCGTCTCTTAAAAAACTTTGGAATCAAAACAAAACAAAATCACGCAAAATGTTTGTGTGTTTACAATTTCAGAAAACAGAATCACAAATCAAATTGGGCAAAAAAGAAACAAAGAAAAAAGAGAGATTTTCATATTGTAACTTTGATTCAAGAGTGAGAAGCATTGAATGGCATTACGGGCGAAAAAGCTTGGGCAGGTTCTTTTGCAACGGGGGAAAATCCAAGGGGAAGTTTTAATTTTAAAATAAATAGATCACTCGACATTTTAACACAAGTCCTACTGCCAATCATATTCACCCAATGTTAAAACACTACTTTCAGTGCCAGCCATCAGTCAAGGTGTAAACTGCATATTAGACAAGTAGAATTAAGATAATCATTAGCCCGAAGCAGTAACTTGAAACGTTGTATGTCAGCAAGATAACAAACCTTACGCTTATTATTGATATTATTTGGGGTGAGAATGTTAGAAAGAAAAAAAAAATACTCCTAAGATGAAGAATGGAAAGAGAACAATTACCAAGATTATTTGCTCCATAAAACTGCGCAGCAGCTTTTTTTGTTTCTCCTCCAAAGCAACTCCAGAAATTTTCTCCTGGGGAAAGCAAAGCAGTGATCTTCTCATTGTAAAGCTATATAAAATGACAATTGTACTATACTCTGCAAACTATTAGATTCTGATTAATTATCTATATTCTATAATATCAAAATATCAGTATTCAGTATTAAAAATTTAGTAAAGATAAACTAATAAAACACCTCCAATCTTTTGCATAAGTCTTCGCATAGGAAAATTTGTTTTTACTAGCAGAATGACTGCTCGCTCATACTGAGAAAAAGGGCAAAAAACCTTCAAATCATTAGACAAAACATCAGCATGTACGAAAAACTAAGAAAGTTGATTAATCCTAAAAAAAAAAAACAGCCTTTATACGAAGATACAACACAAGTACAACCATGTTTAAATGCAAACTCAATTAAATTCATGTCTATGCAATAAAATTTCCTAGTTTTCACACCAAAGCTACAATCAAAGTTTCGATTTCCGCACAACCAAATGGTGAAAACTTAAACCATTAACACTAAACTAGGACGATAAATAAACTATCTAGATAGTTGCTAACAGAATTTCCAGAGTTTCATACTGATAGTAATAGTAAAAACAGATTTTCAAAACAGCAAAATGAACAAACAAACATTATTAACACAGACAGTAGAACAAACGGCAAAGTGAAACAGGACAAAAAATTACATAAATCAAACAAAATGGCTTTTGAACCCAAAAGAAGACCTTATCGAACATGAAAAGACTATCGATGTGTTTCCCAAAAACACGAATTATAGTGTGAAAGAGATGTAAGAGAAAGGCAACAAATTCCCCAAAAGAACTGAAATTGAACTTTTGAATCAAAATTAAACAGAATCAAGCAAAAAAATAATGTGTACAACTCCAGAAAATAGAATCACGAATCATAATTGGGCGAAACTAGAGAGATAGATTTTGAAAGGATACACCTCCGATTCAAGAGTCAGAAGCAGGAAATGCCGTTACAAGTGAAAAACCTTGGGAGCTTCCTTCAATTTTTGTGTACTTTCTCATTCATGTGTCTTCTTCTACTCGGCAACGCCGCCCACAACACCGCAGCCGACAAGAATTTGGGGGAAATTGAAAATTGAAATTGAAAGAAGAGGGAGAGAGAGAGAGAGAGCGAGAGAGAGAGAGATTGCGCTTAAAATTTTTTTTGTCCGTTGTAAAGGTACCTTGTTTACACATATTTAAAAGGCAAATTGAAGAACTATCCGTTTGAGGTTTTTTTTTTTTTTTTATTCATTGTAGGCAGTTAGAGATGTGTAAATACTTGCCATCAGATTTTTTTACCATCAAAAAATTTATACAGAAAAAGTAATATTATATTTTTACCATAGTAAAGGTCAATTTAATTAATTCGTGTATTTAACAACTACATATGAAGAAAAAAGAAAAACTTTAAAAATATTCTTTAAACTTCATTAAAAAGAAAGTACAAATTTATTAAAAAAAAGGTACTTCCTTTGAAAAATGAAGAAAAATCATGATTGGTTAAATAATATGTTAAAAATTAGTCTTAAAAAATTTGTAAAAGCCTAATTCTAAGAGTTCTTATTTTGATTCGTTAATTTCCTTGCGAACAAATTAAATGTGCGTGTACAACTTGTCATTGACTTTATTTTTGAGGAATGTGTATGGTATGGGCGCTTACTTTTTTTCTTACTTACCGAGTACGAAATCTAGGCCATTAAAAGAAAAGACAACGGCTTAATACGGTGATGTACATAAAATCTAAAATAAATAAAACTATTGACCAATTTGGCATTGTTGTGATGTTGAAATTTTTTGTTCTTGTTGTGTTATAAGTAATAAGTTTTGTGTCCGCTGTAATACGGTACCTTGTTTACATATATTTAAAAGGGAAATTCAAAAACTATCCGTTTGGGTTTTTTTTTTATCCGGTGTACGTAGTTGGAGATGCGTAAATACTTGCCATCATATATTTTTACCGATTGAAAAATTCATATAAAAAAAGTAATATATTTTTACTGTAGTACGTAAAGGTTAATTTAATTAATTCGTTGTGTATTTAACAACTACATATGAAGAAAAAAGAAAAAATTCAAAAATATTCTTTAAACTTCATGAAAAAGAAAGTACAAATTAATTAAAAAAAAGTGTTTCCTTTGAAAAATGAAGAAAAATCATGATCGGTCAAATAATATGTTAAAAATTGGTCTTAAAAAATTATGTAAAAGCATAATTCTAAGAGTTCTTGTTTCGATTCGTTAATTTCTTTGCGAACAAATCAAATGTGCATGTACAATTTGTCATTGATTTTATTTTTAGGGAATGTGTATGGTAGGAGCACTTACTTTTCTTCTTAACGGTAGGGTGCGAAATCTAGGCCATTGAAAGAAAAGACAACGATTCAAGACGGTGATGTACATAAAATCTAAAATAAATACAAATATGGACCGGGTTGGCATTGCTGTGCTATTAAAAAATTTTATTCTTCCAGTGTTGTAAGTAATAAGTTGTTGTGCTTGATAAAGATTTTTACAAAACTGCTGTGAGTACCAAAAGTAAAAATTTAAATGTTTATTAAACTATGTATAAAATTACTACTGAAATGTATAATAATAAAAATAGACATACTTTATCGCACATATTTATAGTTAGTTTTATTTCTATTTTTACCGTCATTCATAATATAAAAAAAATATTTTAAATTTTATTAATTAAAATTGTTCTTAAAAAATTACTTTTATTCAAGGAGAAAAATGATTCAACCGCTAATATTTATTATTGTCATTTTTAAATATGTTAATAATTACTAAAAATATATTAATATTATTATTAGAATAGCATACTTATTAAAGATTTTTAATTTTAAATAACCATTTTAAATATATATGTTTTTTAGTTTGGTATAGAAAAAGTAAAATAGGCATATTGAGAATTAAGGTCTTATTTTTTTCACAACTCAAGTTCTATTACTAAAGTATTTTCTCTCACAAAAATTCAAATTCAACTTTTTTACTACAATGTTTTTCTCTCACATACACAACTCAAGTTCTTAATTTGTTGTGAAACAAACATACCCTAAGTTTTATTATTAAGGTTATCTTAGTAAATTTTGATAATGACAGCAGAAGCTGGACTGTAAAAGCAACCCCTCACCTGCTTCTTAAATTCTGCTTTTTGAGAGCAATTTTTAGAAGCTACTGGACAAAAGTAAGATTTACCAAACACCTTAACCTGTTGTAGCTTCCTTAAAAAAGCTAAAAGCAGTTTCTAAAAAATTGTCAAATGGGCCCGTAACATTTGATTACCCTTTTCTTTTCAAATGTTACAATTATAGTGCCGCCCCCTATATTTTGTGACATATCAATTTCTGTCTAAATAAATCTCAACCATCAATCTAATTAACTTTTAATCATCTTCTAAAAAAAAAGAGTTATAGTCTTAGCCCTTGATTACTAAAATAGCACAAACCCTAACATTTTAAATGTTTCAGAAGCCTCCATCAGTAGCTTCCTGTTAGGAATGGTATCCTAGAAGAATGAGATGTAATAGGATATTTATTATTTATTTAATAAAAGAGTTTATTCATTATTTTATGTGTATATATTATTGAATATTTTATGAATATCACTGAAAATTCCATGATTATTTATGTAACATTAAATATTGCATATAAGTGTTATATGTGAAAGGATAATATTTAAGGATAATAATCAAAACGATGTTCGCAATGAATTTAATTAAAGTTCAGAATCCTTAGTTAAAACATTTTTTATACATGTCATTCCCATTTAAAATAGAATGATGTAATCTGCATTGTTAATATAGCGAGATATTAAATGAGTGTATTACACATAATGAGATTGTGTGGAACCAGGGCACAGACACAATATGAATTTCTGATAATTTCTGTTAAGTATTGAAATTCTAATTGAGTCTACCGATGGTTATAAATAGAATAATCTCAATCCCGAGTTATTAGCAAACTCTTATTTTTATATTTATGTCTTTTGTTTTACTTGATACGGATTTCAAGGTTTGATAAATCATATTTCTTATATCTTGGCGACATGATGAAGTTGATAGTTGGAAATATTAATATACGAGATGGAATCTATTCCTTCTTGAGAAAGAAGTAGATAAATAATTCTCTTGAGAGTTGACTAGTAGGAGCTATGATTCATGAATTTGTTTTACGAATCATTGTCCATTAGAGAATCAATGGTATTCAATGATAAAGATGTAATTAGAGAGGTTAACGGATTTCACCTAGCTATGAATTATTTATGGAGGATTGATATGTATGTAATAACTATATCAAATAGACACTTCACAATTTAGAAGTAATTTATATCTATAATTACGAGAGTGCAATTCCAAGTTTATAGTGTTGTAACTTTTGGAATAAATAGAATGAATGAATTAATTAAACAGTTTTAATTAATTATTAATTTTATTAGAGCTCAAAATTATAGGTCCATGAGTCCCTGCATCGTTCTTGTAATCCTACAGGACAATAAGGGCAAAATGAAAATTTTAGAATTATAGAAGTTTAAATAGAACGCTCAAAAATAATTAATTGAGAATTAATTATAAATTAAAAATAATGTGATTATTTAAATTTTGAATTTTAGAACACACAAGTGGAGGTGTCCACATAATGTACACACCCAACACAGCGTGAATCCCTCTGAAATTCAGTTACTTGCTCTCTAAGTTATCCAATTGACGTATTTGATAAGATTGCCCAATTGAAATTCAAATTAAATTAAGTTTGACTTAAATTTGAATTTGAGTCAAAATTGGACTGCAGAATAAAAGCTGAATTTTGCATTCTTCCCTACCTGCAAATTGTGCCTATCACAGGGAGGAATCTCCTTGTGGTGGCCGATCATATAGGATAAGGGAGAGAGTGGATTGTGTTCAAAAATTAATTAGAAGTGAGAGATAATTATCAAGCTATCTTGGAGATAAAACTTAGACTTCTTTTAAAAGTCTGACTACTACTCTATAAATAGAAGATTTTAGAAAATTAAAGAACACAATTTATGCTTTCCCTAGAATAGGTGACCGAATATTATAGAGTGAGGAAAGGAAATGTTTTCTCTCAAAATTTCACGTTGTGCATGTGTTGGTGTTCATGGAATACATGAGTGTTTGCTAATCTCATTTTGTTTTAGGTGTGCCCACGCACTCGTCTTCGTAGATTCAAGGAATTGACGAGGAAGATTCGGGTATTCTCAATTAACTTGGAGTGAGGAACGTTCGTGGTCAAAGAACTCAAGTTATCGACCTAATCGTTCGCTAGGTAAATAAATTAATTTGATTTATTTATTCATGCATAAATTAATGTAATTTATAGAGTATCTAAAAGTTTTATAAAAATTTTTGTTATACACAATCTGCTACATACATGCTTCCACATCAAAAATCATTTCGGAAACCAACACTTCCCACGAGCTTTATTGAGCGCACCCTCCACCCGCGCCTTCACCGTGCAAATCACTTGTTGAGCCTCTCACCCCTCACCCCTCACCCCTCACCTTTCACGGCCTCACACATAATTAGAATGGTGGGTTCACAACCCATGCGATGGGCTGACAAACGACTTGCAAGAACGCCGAGACTTATGTCGTTCTCTGCTGTGAGCCTCTGTCAGAATTGGGTTTCTGCACTCTTTTTGTCGTATTTTGAAATTAATTCGTGTTTGGATTTCTTTGGATTGTTGTAATATTCGTTGGATTGTTGGAATTTATAATGTTCTTTGGATGGTTGTAATTTGAGTTTGCTGTAATTTGTGTGATTTGTGTTGAATAACATCAGATTTGCAACGAGGAAGTTTTGTGAAAGGTTTGGATTTTTTTATGCAATATTTGTGATCATTTACTGTTCTAGCCAAAGCGTCGGGAGTTGCACTGCTGAGGGTAATAGGTGGCGTCTAGGGTGCGAGATTTTGTTTAACTAGTTTTATTTTGGGTTTATAAATCAATTTATGTATTTGTTAAAAATGAATATGTGTGGTACAATGTTTAATTTTGTGATTATTTGATGTGTTTTGTAGAAAATTATTCAAATAATCAATATTAGTACAACTATATTCTAATTACTTTCTAAAGGGCAGTTGGGAACTAAAAAAAAGTGGAAATTATTATCATAATTGTAGAACAATTTTATCTGAAATCTTTTTATTCAAAAATAATCTCTAAAAGAAAAAGGGGCAGAATCATTAATCAGAAGAAAAAAAGAAGTGTAAAAATCATTTGAAAAACAATCAAGATTTGGTCTAACAAAAATTGGTGAGATTTGTTTTAGGAGAAACTTTTAAAAGAAAGGATATTTTTGTTATTATGTAAAATATAGGGTGACAAATTGTATTTTGATAAAAGAAAGGGTTGCATTTTTATAATTATTTATATTATGTTGGGTTATAATTAAATGTGAAAGAGACCACATAAACTCTCACTGAGATCTAATTTAAACCTTTAGATCGCACCTTATCGGTAAAAAAAAGTAAATGCCCCTACTATAGACACTCCTTTTTTTGATGAAGAAAAAATTTTAATTAGTTTGACAATATATCCATATCGATGTACTAAAGAGAATTCACTAATAAAAAATATAAATACAAATTCTAATTATAGGATAAAATAAATTACCTAAACCATCGAAAAGTTTTCTGTATAATTCCTCGAAAAAAAAAATCTCCGTATGAAAATAATATTCTTATAGTGTATACTAGTTTGGTACCCGCGCGTTGTTGCGGGAAAGATTTTTATATTGTATTGGAAGCTTGAAGTTTTTTTCGTGCAGCATTAGTTTGTATATATATATTAATGTACATATATTTATATAAAATGTTAAGAAAAAACTACAGTATTCGTGTATATATACATACATGTATATAGATATTTATATTGCATGTCTATCAAAAACTTTTTTGTAGGATGTTACATTGATTGTTTTCCTTTTTTCTTTTTGGTGCTTCTTCAGAGCTGCAAGATAAAAAAATATTTAAAAAAAATTAGTACTGATTTTTAAGAAAGTTTAAATAATTTTAGTCGTATAAAGTGTTAATTGAAGGATTTAGAAATAGTGATATTACCTGGTTCTTGTGTTTTTTTTTTTTTCCTGGATTGCTCTATTGGTCTTGATTCAAAGCTGAAATCATAATAAAATATATTATAAAAATTAAAGTATAATATTCATTAATAATTGATATTAATTTATAAATATGGCATACCTAGTTTTTTTGGGTCTATTGTTGTGGTGGTTGGTATATGTGGTGGATGATGAGAAAAATGCCGAGGATGATAAGAAAAATGAAGTGAAAATAGATATTGAAAATAGTAAAATGAAGTAAGTTTAAATTAAGCAAGTATCAAAATCTTGTTGGCTTTGGTTTCAAAAGATTAGGAAGAAACAAAAGTAACGCCGAGATTATTTTGCTAAACGATAATGGATAAAATTAGGATGAAAATCAAGAAGAATTATTCACAGCAATTTATGGGTAAATTATATCAAACTCAACAATAATCAAACTCAACAGATCAAAATTAAGTGTAATCATCATTGCCACAGACAAAAACAATATGGAAAGTAAAATATATACATATACACGTAATCATGAATGAAATAAACAAAATCAGAACATGGGAGAAAACATTGATGAGGATAAAAAAAAAATGGTACAACAAACAGTGCAAAATAATAGCACCATAACAAACCAATATAATCATTATCAATTTCATACATATAAAATCATAGGAATAAATTAGTAATAGTACCTGCAACGTTATAAATATTTCCTTAAATCCGTGATATCCACTCACCAAAGAAAGGTCAAAGACGCCAACTTTAAAAGATGGAATAATGAATAGATCATCATTGAATGAGGCAATCAAAAAATTACAAAAATCAGTACGAAATTAAGAAGCAAAAAAAGGGAAGGAATGGACATAGTTTCAGCCAAAAACTATCTATAACACCGGAATTGAGAAGTACAAATCATATCCAATTCAATTTCTAAAGGAATTACATAGCTATAAATCAATATAATAGCGACATATCAAAACAAATATGAAGTGAACCAACGAAAACAATAATAGCAATAGAATAAGATGAAAGGAAGAGGAAAATAAGATATCCAACCTATCTTCAAGAACACTATAACAGATAAAATAAAGTAATAGCACCATAACAAATTAATACATTTAATGTAAATAGAAAAATTTAAAAGATTATGATAAAGAGTTATGAATAATACCTGCAATACTGTAGATTATACTTTAAAGATGAAATACCAGCCAAACGAACAAAGCTCAAACACAGGGTGCTTAGAAAATTGACCAGCAAGTTGACTAAATTGAGCCACAACAACCAATGAAGGAAAATTATTAGAATATGTCAAAAAAAAATTAAAAGAAAAAAGCCAAAGGAAAAAAAAAAACAGAACATATTCAAATCATATTAGTCAAAGACCATAAAGAAGATAAGAAACCAAATCAGCAAAACATATTCGCAGCAAGTTTTTGAAAAGATGACATAAAATCAAACATATGAAAACCTATTATAATCATTATTGCAAGTTATGAAAATCAAATGAAGAGAACATATATATACAAATGTATATATACAAACACAAACGTGAAATAGATAAGCAATAAATATATATATATATATATAAATGTATCAATACTACATGGAACTTAAAAAGTAATAGCTATATATATATATATATATCAACAATAAACTCAAAAGAAAACAACATAGACTTTTAACATTTATTTACAATGAAAATGGAAAGTTTCAAGCACTGTCAGAAGTAAGACGAATAACTAATATCCAAACAAATCAATATATTTAAGATCATAAATACAAATTAAGAACATATGGACAAAGAAAATTAAGCATATCTGAAAGCGAAAGGGACAGAACTAAAGCAGCAGAGCAGTAAGTAGAGTAAGGTAATATAGAGCATTAAATCATCAACTATGGAGTCGAAAAGGAAAGGTACAGATTTCTTACAAATAAGATATATATATATATATATATAACGATAAAGAAATCAGACTCAAACAGTAATCAACCAATAACAGAATAACAGCTATTACTTCATAGTTGGTGGCAAGAAACTGGAAAAGTTTTTTTTTTTATTAAATAAAACAATAAAGGCAGTATAAAAATAAATATTGGAACAAAACGAAAGGAAAAAAAAAAAAAGAGAGGAAAGTCTTAAAAATAAAACGAAGAAATTGTAACAAAGAAGAAAAAAATTCAGCAAGGTATTTTCTTTTTTTTTTCCCCGAATTTGCTAAGCATTTTTTATACACCAAAAGAACAAAAATATCACAGTTTCATTTAATGCTTCTGTAAAAAAAGAAAATACAGACCATTAAAGGAAAAATACGAACAAATCATATCACTATTACACGTCACTAAATCAACAAATGTGAGAAAAACTTATCTGGACAAAACTTAGACAACCAGAGGAAAAAATCCAGCCATTACCATCGGAAATCGGGGATCAGATACATGCAAAATAAGAAAAAAAAATCCTGCATTAACCTGTCAGAATCAGCCACGAAAAAATGCAAATACATAGATATCCGCACTGTTAATATAGTGAGATATTGAATGAGTGTATTTCACATAATAAAATTATGTGGATCAAGGACACGGACACAATATGAATTTCTAATAATTTCTGTTAAGTATAGAAATTCTAATTGAGTCTACCGATGGTCATATATAGAATGATCTTAATCATGAGTTCTTAACAGACTCATATTTATGGATTTGTGTCTTTTAATTTACTCGGTACGGATTCTGAGATCCTGAATCCTATTCTTTGTATTTTGGAGACATGATGAAGTAGGTAGCCGGGAATATTATTACACGAGATGGAATCCATTCCTTCTTAAGAAAGAAGTAGATAAATAATTCTCTTGAGGGCTGATTCAGTACTTGGACCAGTAGGAGCTCCGATTCATAAATGTGTTTTATGAATCACTGTCCATTAGAGAATCAATGGTACTCAAGGATAAAGATGTAATTAGAGAGGTTAACGGATTTTACCTTACTCTAATTATGAATTATTTATGGATGATCGATCTATATGCAATGACTATATCAAATGGACACTTCACAGTTTATAAGTAATTTACGTCTATAATTTTGAGAGTGCAATTCCAAGTTTATAGTGGAGTAACTATTAGAATTAATAGAATTAATTAATTAATTAAAGTGTTTAATTGATTATTAATTTTATTGGAGCTCGGGATTATAGGCCATTAGTCCCCGCGTCGTCCTAGTAATTCTACCAGACACAAAGGGCAAAATGAGAATTTTAGAATTATGAAATTCTAAAATTGTAAAATTAAACACTCGAAAATAATTAATTGAGAATTAATTATTATTTAAATATCTAGATTTATCCATTTAAATTTATTTGATAAGTTATTCAATTTAGAATTCAAATTAATTTAAGTTTGACTTAAATTGGAATTTGAATTTGAGTCAAAATTAGACTACAGGATTAAGGATGATTTTTCTCTTCCTTCCCTATCTGATATTGGCGCCTACACAGGGATAAAATCCCCTTAGAATGGCCGGCCATAAAAGAGAAAGGAAAAGAGGAGATTTTGGTTCAAAATTTAAATATGAGATAATTGACAAGCTTTATCTTGGAGATAGAAATTGGATTCCTTCTAGAAGTTTGACTTCTACTCTATAAATAAGAGAATAGTAGAAAATTGTGAAGACAATTTTTTGAGACACAATTTTGGATACAATTCTTAAAAACGAATTTTGCCCTAATTTTTTTTTTTTAGAGGTGGCCGAAATTTTCTAAGAGTGAGAAGGAAAAATTTTTCTCTAAAAATTCCATATATATATATATATATAATACATAACCATATATAATTTATCTTTTCTTTTTTTTTTTCCTTGAAAAGGTCAAACAGGCCAATATTAACATGTGATGAATGGTCCGGTCTGAAAAAAATTAACAGTTTCAGACCGAATCAGAACGTTCACGCTTTCGTTTTATAAACATGTTAAACTATACAATACATTTTACATCCTTTTGTGGAGCTTTTAAAAAGCTCTCATCCGAAAAGGTAAAAGATGTTGTTGAAAACATCCTTTTGTGGAGCTTTTAACATGGTTTGTAAATCATAGGGATTAAAACAACATTGATTTTATAATTTATAAATAGGGATTAAAACAATAGGATTTATTATGTTGTTAGTAATAAATTACTGTGACCATAAACATATAGGTGTTTAGTAAATATTTTTACAAAACTGTTGTGAGTACCAGAAACAAAAATTTAGGCATTTAGTAAACTGTATACAAAATTACTGTTGAAATATCTAATGACGAATACAAGCATACTTTATCACACAAAGTTATAGTTAGTTTTATTTCTATCTTTATGGTTAATATTCATAATATAAAAAATATATTTAAAATTTTATTGATTAAACTACTTCTTAAAATTAAATTACTTTTATCAAGAAAAAAAATTATTTGTCTACTAATATTTATTATTGTTATTTTTAAATATTTTAATAATTATTAAAAATGTTTGGATGAAATTTAGCATATCATACTTATTAAAGATTTTCAATTTTTAAATATATATATTTTTAATTTCGTACAGAAAAAGTAAAATAGGTATATTGAGAATTAAGTTTTATTATTAGAATTAATTACAAAAATTCCCCTGAATTATATCCCTTGTAACACTTTACCCATAATTTTTGAAACGTAACATCCGCTCTCTCTGAATAATGAAATCTTAACAAAAAATTGTTAGATTTTTTAATAGACTTTGTCATTTAAATTGTTATTTTATGGTATTTTAGAAGTTCTACAGTTTAAAATTCAGTTTGAATTTAAAACTAATTTAAATTTGAACTTTTAATTGTGATACATCCTTTATTGATTAATGTAAGTTAGAAATTTTATAAATTATTTTTAGTAGAATAAAAAATTTTATGAAGTTTTTTTTTAATATTTAAATTACTTTAAATTCAAATTAGATTTTAAACCACATAATTATCAAAATGCTCTTAAAATAGCAAAATAATTGTCAATTTCTTAAAAACTTAATGAGGGAACTTTTTGGTTAATATTTGGAGAACAGATGTTATATTTTAAGGATAAAGGGGTAAAGTATTATAAAAGGTATAATTCGGAAGAAATTTTTGTAATTAATTTATATTATTAAGATTATCTTAGTAAATTTGAATAATGGCAGCAGAAGTTGCTATAGAAAAAGCAACCCTTAACATGCTTTTCAAATTCTGTTGTCTGACAATAATTTTTCAAAATTACTAGACAAAAATAAAATTTACCAAACAATCTAAATTGTTATAACTTCTTTAGCAAAAAAAAAAAAAAAAAAAAAAAAACCCCCACCAGCCTCTAAAAACAATATTAAACGGGCTTATGCACGTAACTCATGCTAGTATGATAAGATATATAAAAGAGTGGAGTGAATGCCTCGTTTTCTAGGTTTTGTACTTCAACGAAGTACAACTTGTCAATGAATAATCATTCCATTTTCCTTTAAAGCTTCATTGGATGCTTATCTATACATCTAAATTTAAACGTACATAAAAAAAGTTAAAAAAAAGTTACTTTTTCTTTCACCACATCTCAACATCTCTTTTTTACTTTTTTTTTTTTATTTTTTTGTTAACTTCTCCTTTCTATTTTTTTTTAATTTCTTATTCCTTAGCTTTTTCTTATTTTTAATCTTTTTCTTCTCTCTTTCTTTTAACTAAAATAATTTCTTTTAATATCTCCGAACTTGAGTCAAAAAATCTCGAATAACTTTAGGGTTGTTCTTTCGTAACAAAATTTAGAAAAAATTTAATTTCAAGTTACAATTTTATTCAAGTTCATGTTCTTTTATAAAACTTGAGTTTGAACTCAAATTTGAACTCGAGTTTGAGGCTAAACTCGAGTTCAAGTTTTTCCTTCAACTCGAGTTCATAAACTCAAACTCAAGTTAATGAACAGTATTTTTTCTATTCTTAAAAATACAATAATTTTTTCGTTTTAATTCTGATTGAGATGATTTTTTCTCTATGCATTCACAACGAAAAGACGAATAAAACCCCACCCATATACCCTATTAAAAATTTTCATCACCATTGAGTTTTTATTAAAATACTATCTAAATAAAAATTTAAGTTTTGACCCACCCAAACACAAACTCAAAAATATTATTAATTTAAATCATAACTCAAATATGCACATCAAAACACAAACTCAAGTTATAACTTCAACTCAAATTATAACTCAAACACAACTCAAGATCATCACTCAAGTCACCCTAACTCAAAAATATAAAAGAACAACCCCTTCAATTCTTCTCTTTATGTGATCTTTTTGAATACTTTTTTCCCATTTATCTCAATTAATAGACTCAACTTTTAAAAATGTGACTTGTTTTAACACATAATTAAACTTATAAAATTATTCTCACGTGCGTAGCACGAGACTCAACTAATACATACATAAAAGAGCCAAAGAACATTTTTAGCTATGTTTAAAATTGATTCCGTTTTTATTTTTCATGTTTTTCGAGAAAGAAAAAATGAAAACGTTTCTAAAACGGCATTTAGCCCAATAAAGACAAAAAAGGAAATGAAAACGATTTTTTAGTTTGGTGTAAAATGAGAGAAAAAAAAATGACTTTGAGTCATTTTTCATTTTTTGTTTTTGTTTTCTCCTTTCTCAAGCAGAGAGAGAAAGAGAGACATTAATGGGTTTTTTTACACTGAAAACAATCTTGATAAAACTACCAAATGCATTTTCAAAAATGATTTCTGTCTGAGATTGAAAACGTTTTCATTTTCAATTTCATATAAAAAATAAAATCATTTTAGAACGAGTTCTAAACGCACTTTTTATTTCATGCTTCATGCTTTGCCAAGTGTACTATACTTCTTCTTATTCTTCTTCTTGTTTTTTTTGTTTTTTGTTTTTTTTGTTTTTGCTTTGGTTTCCTGTTTTTTTTAAACCTTTTACTTTTACTAACTTTTGTTTTTGGCTTTTCCCCCTTCCGCTAGATGTTTTTTTACGGTTTATCAGAATATTTTCTTAAAATACTTTTTCATTTTTTATCTTATAACATTTTCTCTTTATAATCTTATATTTTGATATGCCTTTCACTAAATTATTATTTTCATGTTTACCTTACTTAAATGATGGTATAAATAAGCAGAAAATAAAGTATTTAGGTGACTTCAATATAGCAAGACGTCTAGAGCACGTTCTAAAACTAATTTTAAAAAAAGTAATTAACACGAATGGTCTCTAATCACTTTAGTAAGTGACAGTTTAATCATTATTTTTTTTAATTTTAGTAAAATAGTCCATAACATCATTAAATTGATGCAATTAAGTCATTTTCATCCATCTCTATCAAATTACATACGTTAAAACTCATGTGACCCCTCACGTGACCCGATTATGAGGGTTATTTTCGTAAAATCATGAGCAATATATCTGGAATATAAATTTTTTTAAAAGGCCAAGCAATATATCTGTAGGAAAAAAACATAAAAACCCAAAACGATGAAAAAAAATCGGATGAAAAAAAAAAGCTAAACACTCTCCACAAAAATCAAATCAGATCTCCATTAAAAAAAATCAATTCATATGAGACTTTTTTACAATTTTTTCAAAAAAATAGAGAGTTCTCCGCAGCCTATTTGGGTCTGGTTTCGCAGAGGGAAGAGCATTGCCGGAGTATGCGGCGGTGGTGGGAGGCTTAGATCTGCTCTCTTTTGGTCTCATGGTGGATTGAGGTGCCGGAGTTCGTGCCACCAGCGGATTGAAAGATCGTTCTCCACTGCCGATCTGGGTTTGGTTTCGCGAAGAGAAAAACAAGAGAAAACTCAGACAAAATAGGACCACAAAAATCAATATTAGTTTTTTGGATTTATGAGATCTATCTTGTAATACCCATTTGAAAAATTTATCTCCATGTAAAAAATTATCTGGTAATTACCCATTTGAAAAATTATTTGGTAATACCCATTTGCTCAAATCAATAATTTATCTGCATGTAAAAATTGTTGTTTTTTGTTTTTTGGTGAGTTACTTTTGTTTATGGGGAGATTAAAAAGAGAAAAAGAAATCAAGGTAAACTAGTTTTTTAGCATAATTATATGTGCCATGAGGGGTCACGTGTTAGAAAATTGACATAGATGAACAAAAATGACTTAATTGTACTAATTTAATGATGTTAGGAAATATTTTGCAAAAATTAAAAAATAAAAATCAAACTATCACCTACTAAAAAAAATTAGGGACTATCTGTAGCAATTACCCTTAGAAAAATGAGAGAGAAGCTATAATCCCTTTATTGATATAAAATAATTAGTTTACTGTGTTCCAACGTGGAGTAGATATGTTTTTTGTATAATATAAATTAATGTTAAAGATTATAATAAAATAATTAGTACTCCAAGTATTTTTCAAAGACTATTTAAGAATAATCCCTGAATTTCTGTTTCACTCTAAACTATCTTCAATGACAAAATTAATTGATTTGTTAATAATAGACATTAAAAACATTAAATATGAGGAGTTGTTCCGAACTTAATCTCTAAACTAAAAAAAAAGTGATTCTATAAATACTCATTAAATTTCTAAATAACATGACATAAACATTAACATTTTTTATTTTTTGTTATAGTAAAACAATGTTATCAAATAATTGTGAGATACACTTCATTGTATTGTGGATTGTTGTTTACAGTTAACTGCTTTTACTCTCTTTTTTAGGAAAACTTTTTTCCCTTAATTTGGTGGGTAAGATATATATATAGGTATTGTTTTTCTTGGTAACCAAATTTTGAATGCGTTTGGTTTCAACTTTTTGTTTTATTTTAAATTAAATTTGTTTATAATTTTAACTTTTTATAGAAATTTGTTTTTTAGTAAGAAAAAAAAACTAAAGTGAAAGATTGGGAGATTAAAGAGTTAAAATAGGAAGATATTTATAAAAGTATACGTTTTTAAAGTTATTATTATCAGATGATAATGAGAATATTGGAACATTTATTAATATAGTCGGACAAATATAATCACTCAAAAAAATTATCAAAGTTATATATGTGAATAAATAAATAAATAATCAAATATGTGTGGCAAAAAAAAACTAATTTTGATATATTTTTTTTTTATTTTGGGAACTACACTTAGAAGTTCATGTTTTTTTATCTATTTATTTAGAAAATGAATTAATCTTGGCATTTTTTTTTACTTTAGAGATTAATTTTAGCACAACTTTCAACATAGGAATTATTTATAAACATAGGAATAATCAAATATGTGTGGGAAAAAAAACTAATTTTGATTTTTTTTTTATTTTGGGAACTACACTTAGAAGTTCGTGTTTTTTTATCTATTTATTTAGAAAATGAATTAATTTTGGCATTTTTTTACTTTAGAGATTAATTTTAGCACAACTTTCAACATAGGAATTATTTATAAACAAAGAAAATAGTTTAAGGATCTTTAACAAGACAAATTAACGAGTTTCATCCAAAATTTAATAGAGAGATTATTTATGAGACATTTTTTTTTAATTTAAGGACTATTCATGAGATAAAATTAGCTATAAGCACTAATTCTAAACAGGAAAAAAATTTAGAAACTATTTATGAATTTAACTCTAAACTTAAACATTGTGGTTTGAGTGAGAAAATGTTAGGCCGTGTTTGGAATTGATCTTATTTTTATTTTTCACGTTCAAAAAAGAAAAAAATAAAAACATTTTTAAAACGGTGTTTGGCGCAATAAAGATAAAAAACAGAAATGAAAACGATTTTTTATGGTTAGTGTAAAATGAGAGAAAAATGAAAAATGACTTTTAGTCGTTTTTCATTTTTTGTTTTCATTTTTTCATCTCTCGAGCAGAGAGAGAAATAGAGACATTAATGGGTTTTCTTACACTAAAAATAATCTCTTGATAAAACTACCAAACATATTTTCAAAAATGATTTCTGTCTGAGATTGAAAACATTTTTATTTTCATTTACATACAAAAAACAAAATTATTTTAAGATGAATTTCAAGCACGCCCTTAGTAGTCCTAAAAAAAATGTCTAGTAATCACATCACCGCGCGCACGTGAGTGGTGTATAGCTAGCCTGGTAGAGTGGCTTTAGGCATGTTCCCATTGTAACATTTTTTTTTTTTTTTACTTTGAAATTTGCATATGATTTTTATAATTTATTTAAAATTATTAAGTTTGATAGTAATATTTCCATAGAAAAATGTTTTTTATCTATGAAAATGAATAAATAAGTGTGACGATGATTTAACTTATAATTTAAGTGGAACTTAAACATCATGTGCTAAAAATATTTTTTTAGTTCGACACCCCTCATTTTATTTTTTACACACATTCTTAAACCATCTCTCATTCTACTTGTTACACTCCTCTTAAAATTTTAAAAAAGTGCCTACAATTAAATCACTCTATATTCTAATTTTCACTTACATTCTTAAACCATTTTTCATTCTACTTGTTACACCCCTTTAAAAATTTCAAAAAAAAAAAAATCACTTTAACTAAATCAGATTATTTTTTTCAAAAAAAATTTAAAATGTTCATCTTTTTCTTTTATTTCTTTTAGGATAAAATGTACAACATATTCTTAGCTAATTATAAACCCTATATATGTTAATTGTTGTTAAGTGACATTCTATTATAACAAAATGGCTAGAGCAATAGCTGGTCTTATAGCTAGTAGTCGTGAAGGTGTAACGTGTAATACATGATGTATGGCTGCCAAAAATTACATGAATAATATCCTGTTATCATTACATCAAAAGGAAAACGGATGGTTAAACCAATCAATATATATAAACAATCAAACGTTAGAAAGAACATTGATCGAGAAAAAAAATACTGGGGACATTCATTAACAATGGACACTCTATGCAACTTCAAAACGAAAAGAAATCAGTAATAAACGAAGGGAAGTAAAACAAATTACAGTCATGAATTGGAATTTTTTTTATCTTCAAATTTTTTAAATTAATCATAAACTTTTTCTCCTCAAAAAGTTTTATTACAAAAGGGTGTATGAAACGTAAAATGAAAGTGTAAATAGACGCACTCTTTTTTTATTGGTGGAGTGTGTAATGAGTATTTTTTAAAAATACTATTGTCCTTAAAAGTAATTTTATCAATGAGTATTTTAATAATATTAAAAAAAGGTGCGTGAAAAATAAAAAAAAAAAGGGTGTTAATAAACGCATCCTTTTTTCTTTTATAGGGATGCCAAACAATAGTGTTTTAATAACAATGTACATAAATAAGTATAGCCAACTACTAATTATGTTTTAAACTAAAAAAATGATAGCATAAAAAATTTTACAAGAATAGTGTAAACTCTTTGGAAGTTACAAATTTAACCTAAATAAAACTATCGTTGTATGAAAATCAATGATTTCATATTATGCATAATGATGGTTGAAAAAAAGTTGAAAAAAATAGATACATTTATTCTACTATAAATAGTATCGATATATACTAAAGAGTATGCAGATTCACAACTTAAAATATTTATTAAAATTAAAAAGATACTAAATGATGTGTTTACAGAGAAAAATGATGTGTTTACAGAGAAAAGTAATGAAAAAAACATTTTAATTGGAAACAATTGAAACTACAAGATTTAAAAAAAAAAAAAAAAAAAAGTGCTAAAGCAAAAACATGCAACGAAATGTCAGAAGAAAAATTTCAAAATGTTAAGGAAAGAAGTTGAAGAACAAAAAGTGCAACATTCATCTACATTTCTGTATAATCTATAGATAAAAAATTTCTCAAACCTACAACCGGTTGTAATGAGACAATTTGGAATGTTCTATTGAGGACATGTCCTATTAAAATCAAGCTCCATATTTCCTCGGATAAACTAAAAGCAAATAAAAAGAAAAAGTTCAATAACAAATGTTTTTTTGATCCCACCGGATTTTATCTCTATTAATACACTTAGTGGGACATGGGGATTGGTCCTATTAGGTGGAATCTACCTGTGTGTAAAGGGTATCTGGTGGAGATATATATAGAACTGCTCCATAAGAATATTGTTAATAAATTTGAGCAGCCTATTTTTCCCGAAAAATATTTTCCAATAAATTTTGTTGTATATAAGGGCTGCCCAACCTGTCCTAAGTAGCATCCTAAGATGATAATAAAATTTGAAGTGAACGCTTTCAACTTGTTCTTCTCATATATGACTTATTGGAGTGAAAGCATCTTCTTAAAATTTGCCTTCGGTTTCGTTTTTCTGTCCTCTCATGTGACTAATTGGAGTAATTGCTACTAACTGTGCGGTCCAAAGCACAAATAGGTAGGAAGTTTTCGGCGAAGAAGAAACAAATCTCGGAAACTTTGGTATTTTTAATTTCCGTCAACATTTTGATACTTACATACTAGTACTTTATTATTATTATTTTTTTTTTGTGATAGGATTTTGAAAACCTACTCTATATCCGTATGAAGAGGAAAAAAAAATTTTGTAGTACTTGTTATAGATAGGTTTGGTATAACTAATCTTTCTTTAACTAACCTCTTAATAACGTATTGTAAATTGAATATCAGCTCTTTTAAGAAGATATTTATAAAGTTTCAGAAAATAATAAAAATAATAATTTTTTAAGAGGGTTTTATCCTAAAAATTGAATTCGTTTTATTATTAATTCAGTATAGCAATAAACAAAATCGTCTAACAGAAGAAGAAAAAGAAGAGCATAATTTTTTTGAAGGAACAAAGATATTAAATTGTAGGGTTAATAGGAGTTGAAAATTTTGTTGTATATAAGTCTGTTCTAATATAGCGTGACACCTTTCTTTCTTTCTTTCTTTCTTCTTTTTTTTTTTTTTTTTTTTTTTTTTTTTTTTTTTTCCTTTTTTTGGGTTTCTGACCTAATGTAATGTTTCGTTCAACAGACTAATTATATGATAATTTTTTTCGAGTAGTTAATTATATGATAATTGATACGTCTCTGTTTTTTTTTTTGTTTCCTTTCGGATTCTAATTTAGTGCGTAGTTTCGTTCTACATATTAATTATTACTTCTCTTCCGAAATGGATATATAAAGTGATGAAACAGCGTCAACTGACAATAAAGAACAGGTTACTCAAAACAGTTTATTGCATGCACAACAACAAATCATAATTCAATTAAAAAAAAAAGAGTTTTGAGTTTTCATCAGCTGACAAACCATCGCGTACTCTGTGTATGTAGACAGTCATTTAGGGGCCACGTGATTATGATATATCAATATGGACGATTATCATTTTGTTGATGACAATTGTATCCACTACAACGATATTTTTGCATGATATAAAGGGTCTAAAATTACATAATTACGATCTAGACAAAATAAACGGCCAAGAGCAGTACTAAAACAAAACAAAAAATAAAAAATAAAAACATAAAGACGAAGAAGAAGGAAAAAAAATACAATTATTTTTTTTAATAAATAAATATTTGCGGCGACATGTCGTCAAAAAAATTTTCGTAAAAATAAAAAATATTATCGTCGTTAAAAAACTCACACGTCGTCGCAAATAAAATTTAATTTATTTATTTTCTCTCGAGCAAAAAGGATTATTTTGACAGGTGACAAAATTTTTTGCGACGACATTAATGTGTGTCGTCGCAATAAGTGATTTTGTATTCCCTCAGTAAAATAAAAGGCGGGGAAATTGGGCGGATCCCCAAAAATTATTTGCGACGACATTATAGGTATCATCACAAATAAGAATTCCAGAATCTTCCTTCCACAACATTTGTCGTCGCAAATAATGTAAGTGTGGTCGCAAATAATTTTAAGTTATATTTGCGACGACTAGTCGTCGCAAATATTCTTTTCTGTCGTCGCAAAAGACTATGTTATATGCCCACGAGCAGAGCCTCCTCCTCTATTTTTTTCGATCGGCTTCTCTCTCTCTCTCGGCCTCTCATCGGTTTTCTCCGGTTTTCTGACCCCAAACTCTCAAAATCTCCTTATATTCTCTTCAAAATCAACAATATTATAAGTTATATTTTTTTTTCATCCAAAAAATCCCAAAATCTCACCGTCAAAGTCTGCCGCCGTCGAAGTCTGTCGCCGCCGCCCTTTGCCTGTGTTTATCTTGTCGTTTTCAGCCCATGTTTCAGTGGGTTTGAATTTTGTAAGTTTTTCTATAATTACTGTATTTTTTAGTTTAAAATGTATGAGTTTTTTGTTATTTAAATTGTGTATAATTATGGATTATAAATCTTGAAGTTTGATTTATAGATTTTAGAATTAGTATATTATTCGAAATTTGGATTATAGATTGAATTTTGAGATTGTTGAAATTTGATATTGAGATTGTTGAAATTTTAAGATTATAATTTGATTTAGGTTGAAATTAAAAGTTTTGATAATTGTTCTGGGTGGCACATCTTGCAGTTATGGTGTGCCGAAATCTTTTAAAAGTTATTTTTTACAGGTTTGAATTTTTGAATAATAAGAAAAATATGTCGTTATGATGCCAAAATTTTATTAAAACCTATTAATTTTAAAATTTTAATTAATAAGAATTAATTATATCAATAGGAAGAACATTAAAAATTAATTATAAACATTATGAGTGCAACAATAAAAAAATAACTTGTTCATAAAATTTGATACAACTTATAAAATTGAAACATGAAATGTTAAACTTTCTTTATGAATGTTAAACAGATGATAATAGAAGCCATGTGCACGATGAATCCCAACATTAACTTCTTGCCACTTAATCGTCCTGAACTGTGGGTTCGTCCGCCGCCGCCGCAAGACGGAAACGAAGAAGACGAGGATGAGGACGACGATGCGGATAATTTAGGAGATTAAAATATCTATTTTTATTTTTCTTATTATCAATACTTTTTTGTATGGATTGATTAATTTACTTTTTAAGAGTTATTTTATTATTGTGTTGACTTTTTTATATGAATCTTTTATTAGTAAATATCAATTTTATTGATTTATTTTATTATTAAATTTTCTTCTAATTTATTTAATAATAATTAATATTATTAGAAAATTAGGGAAAAAAAGAGGAAAACATTTTTTGCGACGACAAATCTGAAAAGAGTCGTCGCAAATAGTCTAAATCACTAGCGACGACATCTAACCCTTTTGCGACGACATATGTCGTCGCAAATATAACTGAACATGTCATCATCAAAGACATGTTCGACGGAACATTCATGACGACTTATTCACGACGATAGTCGTCACTAATGTATTAGCGACGACATCTCAAAACTTTGTCGTCGCAAATAAATTTTTGCGTTAAATTTTTTGTGGCGACTAATTTATGACGACATGTCGTCACACAAATATAATATTACTGACGACAACGTACTCTTTTGCGACAACATCTAGTCGTCGCAAATAAGCTTGTTTATTGTAGTGTACTATGATAAGCTAAAGTTGGATTAGGAAATTCTAGGTCAGGGACTTCTAAAATATAAATAAGTAATATGATAAACTAGTTATGTTGTTTCACTCATCTTCATATCAAATTTCAAGAATACCAATTTATTTTTTCAATTTTAACATCTGCTACATTATTTTAAATTTCATGTGTAACACATATATATGATATTGAAAGGATGAAATTTTAATAAACCACTAGACACCAATCAACTTATGAGAAATATTTCTTAATAAGTAACATAATTTTATAATTTTTTATACAGCTGGGCACATGTATATTATTTTTTCATGCAATAAAATTCGCTCTTGGGAACTTGGAAGTGTGCGCCAACAACGATGTTAAGCAGTTTGGCGGTGCCGACTGGAGATTTTCATTTTCGGTCTTTGGAAAGATGCAATGCAACATTACTAGTTGCTAGTCTATAAATAAGTCAGTTGCTTAATTAACTTAGCCAATACTATGACACGTTTTCAGGAGAAACTCCACGTGGCTATTTTCCAGGGCCTCCTGCTTACACATAAATAAAGAATAAAGGAACCATTTAAAAGCCAATAGCTCAATAGTGCTGAAAAAATAAAAAAACCAAACAAAAAAAAAACAATGGTTAATTACAAAATTGTACTATGCACGAGTTAATTAAAAAAATATATATATTGCCTCCTGTTGGCTTTAGAACTGTTTAAAGAATAACTTTTATATTATTATGAAATAAAAGCATAAACTAAGTCTTGCAAGAAAATAGAAAGAACAAAAGAGCACAAGAGAAATATGAGAGACAAAGAAACTTTGTATTCTTTCACTTGTGAAGGGATAATCTTACAAGCCACTACAACTTTTATTTATAGGCTAAATCATAACTAGAGCCCATAGGAAAAGACACAACTTACATACAAATTAAGAATGGAATAATGGATAAATAATATACAATATTAAGAGAGATATAATAGGGAGATAATGGGAATCTAATGAGAGGTTTAATATACAGAGATATAATAGGGAGATAATGGGGATCTAATGAGAGGTTTAGGCCTCGTTCACTTCGCGGATTCGAGTTTTCAATTCAAGCTGAGATTTGATATTTTGTGAGAACTTTTTACTATAGCAGAAAAAGTTAGATGCGACATTTTTTGAGAACTTTTTTACTGTAGAAACCTAAAACTAAAAACTCGAATCGGTGAAATGAACGAGACCTTAATATACATAAAGGTTATGGAATGACAAGAGGTGGCATTTAATGTATTTACAATACTCCTTTGGATGTCCACCAAGAGGTTGAGGTGTCACTTGATGATGGATGCAGTGAACCACAATGACACACGCTCAATCAACTCACACGGGTTTTTTTGTCTGCTTTCTCCAAGTAATGCACTGATATCATCCACGTGCCAGCTGTTCCCAGAATGCTATAGCAAAATGCTGTGACATTCAGCCCAAGAATTTCTTGCACAGCGCACACACAAGTCTTAGTCAATTTTTTACCTCTTTTCAATTCAAAATCCTCCAATTTACTTCATGAAGAGCACAAATACAAAATTCAGCCATAGTAAGTGCAAAACTTGATAAATGTAAGTTAAAACACAAAAGAAACCAGTAAAATCACTCTCGGTCAAGCAACTTTTGAGCTAAAAAACCATTAGATAACTCTAATTTCTTACAGTTATCAATCGTTATTACCTTTTCTTTTTAAATCCTCACTGTACTTTTCTTTTCATCAAAGATTATTATTATTATGGCCCCTGAACTTTAGAGTCATTTATAGTTTGTCTCCTGAACTTTAAAAACTCTCACTTCACCCCATAAGTTTTGAATTGTTCCTAGTTAATCCCTTATGTTGTAATTTCTGTTAAAAAGAGATAGAAAAAAGAGAATAACGTAGTCATGTGGCCTTTCTATTTGGATTTATATATATATGAAAAAAAGATAAAAACAACATGACTATGCTTAACTCCGTATTTTTATGTTTGATTCTAACATAAATTCTTACCATGGGGTTTAAATGAGACAAATTCAAAGTTTAAGTGCCAAAATGAGAGTTCTTAAAGTTCAGGGACAAACTGCGAATGATTCTAAAGTTTAGGGACACCAGTGATAATAATCTTTTCTTCTATTTTTCCTCGCCCCCCGGTGATTTTATATGTTGGAAATGCCTTTGCAATTGACGACAAGGTACTCTATTAGTATTTTTTTTTTAAAGAAAAGAGAATTAGACACATCAAATCTATCAATTTCTATTTTCTTCCCAATGAATTATTCAGTGGACCGGGTGTACCACGTCATTATGCTTAGTTAATACACCCGTCCAATGAAAATATAACCTTTGGAGCAATTTGCCTATATTAACTTTTTATAATTATTTTCTCTTTCCTAATGTGCATCACATTAATTGTTGAGTCAAAATCATCATAGTCATTCTATTTCAGTTCTTTTATTTACATTATATACGTTTCTTAAGTTTAAATTATTATTCGACATTGAAAATAATTAACAAAAACTTAAACGATTCTTGCGATTTTATTTAAATTGTGAACTCAAAGTTGAAATGTTGTAAGGAAAGGCATATATAATTTTAGTACGTCCTTGAGAACCTAATGAATAAAACCTATCCAAATGAGAAAAAAATATGAAAAAACAACAGATTGTCAGTTTAGGTAATTAAAGTACTGATAATTAGCTAGAATCATTTATGATATATAGTGAATTTCTATGAGACATCACTGCAGGTTTTTTTTTTTTTTTTTTTTTTTCCTTTAATTGAAGTATCATTGTAGTTACAGATCGCAACATAATTCTAAGAAAAATATTTGGTTGTTGAACCAAGCTCTGTATCAGTTTTGTTAAAAGAAACAAATAAATTTTGTACAACTAAAGTGGTTTTAATTGATTTACATGTGTAGAGTATAAAAGTTAAATAAAAGAAACAGAATCATACGAGAATGCATCTACACTAAGAACATTTTCCAATTAGTAGACAAAATTAAATGACTAATTCAGTAAAGGGATACTAAATTATATGAACCCAGTAAGCAAATTATAATCCAATGGGTATTTGAACCCTAAAATACCAGTTTTTAAAGGCATTTGAAGAAAATAAATATTTTTTAATTGACAATAACATTTAGAATAAATGTTTAAAATAAAGAAGAAATTAGAGGTCATTTTTTACTATTATCCCCTCTTGCCATACTCTGAAAATAAAACATAAACAAAAAAATAATAATAAAAAACTTAGTAAGAATTAAATATCAAGAAGTAAAGAAGAAATAGAATTTAAAAAGACATTAAATAAGTATATATCCTAAACCAAAGCAATTGTTGAGTTTATTGATAAGATGCATATACTTTGACTGGGGGCATCCTCTGAACCACAACCTAGTGACAAAGGCTACAAATACTTGGTAAAAACCCACATTCCTAAAAAATTCCAATTAACTAATCCACTAACATTTATCGGAAATGATACAAAAAGAAAAGAGGATATGAATCCTCAATTTAAGCAACTCTAAGGTGAAAAATTCCCCGACTATCTCAATAAGCTATGCTCATTGATGAAAACATATTTATATTAGCATATTTGTCTTCTCTAACAATAAAAAAGAACTGTATAGAATTTTAAAAATTACTCTCTCAATCATTCATTAGTTTTCAACAGCCAAAAGAGAGTAAAAAAATCTTTTTTTTTTTTTTTTGAATGATACAGCAAAAACACTTTAGTCCAAAAAGTATATATGGAATAAGTGCTTAAGGTGATTATCTTGGTCATCCTGTAAAAAAGCAATTTTTTTAAAAGTAGATTAAATTATGGGTTATTTTTATCAACAACACTTGGAGATATATGAATATTCTTTTTGAGAAATAGCCAATCCAATATTTTTGAAAAATCGCTTTTGACTAAGCTTCCGATTCCAAATGGAATATAACATGAGTATGATACATAAGCGTGACGTGAAAGTGTTTTAAAAGGGATAAGGTAAAAAAAAAAAAAAAAAAAAAAAAAGGCTAAGTTTCAAGATAAATAAAAGGGGAAAAAAAATCAGAGAAGAATCAATATCTTTTATTTTAGATCTATTTTTTCTTTTCTTTCTCATAACTTCTTTTTATTCAAAACTATGTACTTTTTAAAACCATTTTATCCTTCTAAAAAAAGTTATTTTATTACCAAAAGAGTAAAAGGTTATATACTTCAAAATGTCAAGAAAGCTAGACCTTTAAAAATTAATGTGAAGAGTCAAAGTGAAACTAGTGAAAATTTAAAAAAGCTAGACCTTTAAAAATTAACGTGAAGAGGCAAAGTGAAATTAGTGAACATTCTTGGGTGGACAAGTGAGCTTCCGCATGCAATATAGTTTACTTTTGAAAATTGACAGTGTTTGTCAAGCAAGATATGTTGTCAACAACTTAGAAAATAACAGTAACTATTCAAACGACAAGTTTTTACTAGGGTAATAACAAAAATGATAATTTATTCTCCGATCGACAATGGATCTTATAAACAAACAACCGATAAAACAACACCAAATTCAAGACAATTTATCGTATATAAGACATCAAAATAAAAGGAAAATATCATAAATGATAACATATCCCAACACAAAAAAATTACAAACGACAATGCATCACAAAAACAATAAAAAAAACAAAAAAAAAAAACAACAACAATAACATAATAAAAACAACAGGACGAAAACAAAAATATGTAGCTTTGTTGACTTTTTTTTTTTTTTCTTTTTGAAAATGAGTTCTTTAAAGTCTACGCTCTTTCTCAAACTCTCGGTTTTTTATTTATTTATTTGTCATATTATTACATGTTGCAAATGTGTTGGATGTTTCCCTTTCGTATTCCCTCATTTAAGAAAGAACATAAACAAAAAAGAAAGTCTAATTACCAACTATTTAAAATGAAGAAGTCATAAATGTGAATACATAAAATAAATAAAAAAATAGTAGTCTACTAGAACCTCTTGCTAGTTACACTTCAATATACAAATAAATTCAGTACAATATCCCAATATAAATGGTGATCAAAATGAAAATGGTAATCATTAATTTATTTGCAAACGGTGCAAAGTTAAATAACAAAGAATGATAAAATGCAAAAGTAAAATAACAAAGAATGATAAAAACATGCATCTAAATAAGATGTAACCAAAACATAAACTGATAGAGCAAACAATATTACCAAATGTTTTCCAAATTTTATCTATCAATTGGATCAATATTTTCATGCAATACAGTGAAAAGCGTAACTATCTCAACTCAAAAATCTATACAGTAAACAATATGTTCTAATCAATAGACAAAATTAGCAAACTGGTCTTGGAGAATATGAAAAGTACGTATAAAGAACATGTTCCAATCAATAGACAATTCACAAACTGATCAAATGACTGAAAAATAATAATAAGGGATACTGAAATATGTGAAGCCTATGAGCAAACAATTAATCCAATGGGTATTTGACCCTGAAATACTAATCCTCAAAGGCATTTTAAGGAAATAAAGTCCTTAAGTGACAATGATGAATTCATTTATAGTACCAACAATTGAAAAGGAATTGACTCTTCGTAACCCCTCATTTTGGAATGTATAAACACAAATTCACAAACTGATCAAATGACTGAAAAATAATAATAAGGGATACTGAAATATGTGAAGCCTATGAGCAAACAATTAATCCAATGGGTATTTGACCCTGAAATACTAATCCTCAAAGGCATTTTAAGGAAATAAAGTCTTTAAGTGACAATGATGAATTCATTTCTAGTACCAACAATTGAAAAGGAATTGACTCTTCGTAACCCCTCATATTTTGGAATGTATAAACACAAACAAAAATTAAAAAGAACCTAGTAAGATCTAAATATCAAGAAATAAACAATAAATAGAAATTGAAAAGGACAATTGAAATCAATTACATACACTATACAAAAATAACAATTGAGTAATTGACTAGCGTAGAAAAATAGGACTACAACCTAGTCAAACTTTAATAGACAAATAGGTTCAGTAAAGTGGACAAATACAAATGGCAATATGAATAAGAAAAATCAAGCCAATACATACACTGAAAGAAAAAAAAAAGAAAAAAAAAAGAAGAAAGAAAGAAAGTAGTCTTGTAAGTAAATAACAAAGAAACATAGAAGAATATAACCTCCACGCTTATCAGATTTTGGTTGACAAATAAGTTGATTTACTCGTGCAGCAAGTACAAGTTAAATAGAAAAAAAAATACTTCACAAGATAATGCATCTGCATTGCAGATAGTAAAAGAAGAAAAAAAAACAAAGTCATCAAATGTATTTGGCGAAATTTATACATCAACTGTAGTGAGGAACATGCTCCAATTAGTTGATAAATTTTGATAACTAATTCGATGACTATGAATACTAATAACAAGGGATACATGGAGCCAGTAAAGAAACAGTGAATCTAATGGGTATTTGAACCCTAAAATACAAATCCTCAAAAGCACTTAAGAAAACAAATAGTTTTTAATTCAGACTAACATTAAGAATATGTCTAAAACAAAGAAGAAATTAGAGGTCCTTTTTTTTTATTTTTTTTTATTACCTCATCTTGCTATCGTTTGAAAATGAATATGATGTTTGCCTTTTGGTAACACCTCATTTTAGAAAGTATAAACATAAACAAAAAATAAATAAATCAATAAATAAATAACTTAGTAAGATCTAAATATCAAGAAGTAAACAATAAATATAATTTGTAAAAGACAAATGAAACCAGTACATACACTAAATGAGAATAACAGATGAGTTAATTGGAGAAAAGGGTTTGTCTTGCTCACCTATGTAAAATGTGTAGGCTCATTTGTCCATTCTTCTGTGCTGCTCCAAACAAAGATAAACTAGAATCATGCGATTGAAGAACAATAGGAAAAAAGAAAATAATATACTAAATTTTCCTTGTTGCTAAAAAATTAGAAAAATAAAAAAACAAAAAACCCTTTCCAAAATAGAATTAAAACTTTATTTATATCTAGGTGGACAAAATTTCAATTTAAACTCAACGCTACATCTCGCATAGTCTTATCAGATATAAATCAACCTCCATAAACAATCTTTTAAAAACGGAAAAAAAAAAAACCAAATTCTACTATAAAAGTAAATCGGTCGTTCATATTTCCCAAAAACCAATTTTTTTTTTTTTTTAATGAGAAATCCTCGTAGCAAAATCGAAAATAAGTAGGTCTAAGAATACAACACAGTAACATCAAAGAGTCTAAAGACGTCTATCTTCCTGTAACATCCTGCCAATTCATATATATAGCAACCTAGTCAAAATTTTTTTAACAACCTAGTCAAAATTTTTTTAACAACCTAGTCAAATTAAAAAAGGCTAAAATGCATATAAGCATTCTTCTCTAATGTGAACTGAACATTATGTATGGAAGTTATAAAATTGGAAAGAGAAGAAAACACCAACCTGTCGAGTGGTTTTGTAAAAGACAATACTACTTTGATCTTTCATAGTTAGCAGTAGGAATGAATGTTTTCTATGATAGAACCCTCCGTTGAAATTTTAGTGCCGTGTCATAATTCAACAAAAATCAAGCAAGAAAACATGTGACTTAAAAATTTCATTTAGTGATAGCCACCACTAGACTACATTTGTGTCTTTCTAAAATCCTAAAAGTTCTTCGTACAATTCAGTCTCAAGTATCAACTAGAAGTAGAATAGAAAAGAACATTCAATAAAACTAAGATGAACTTTTAGGGGAAAAAATAAAAAAATTACCACATCCCTCTACAAAAAAAAAAAGAAGCATAGAATCAATTGCCTTAGTGCGCATTACTAGTAGAAGAAATATAATACAATTATTGAATCCGTATATAAACTTGAACTTTACCCATTTGTTCTATGAAACATGATCATTGAAGTTAACTATATGGCTGGAGAAGAAAGAAAAAAAAATACTAACTAGTCAAATGAATTTGTTAAAACGCATATTTGTCTTGAGCTTTGTACTAGGCAGTGGAACTCTACCAAACCTATCAAAACCAATTCTATTTAAACTAGAAAGAGCAAGCATGGTCACGGCATTTATTTTTTACTGCTTACATGATAATGATGCCAGTACACCATCAGTTTCTAGCAAAAAGTAAGAGAGAAAAAAATAATAAGAAAAGTACACCATTCTTTTTCTATTTCATCAACCAATTTCTCCCTCCTTTTTCCCTGTTCTTTGCTTTCTTTTTTTCCTCCTCACACTCGCTTGTTTTCATTCTTTATAGTATCTTCTATTTCCACTCTTTTTTTCTCTTTTCTTGTTCTCACAGCAAAAAAGGGAAACAGCAATCCCACCAAGCCTCTCCTTTATTTAGCTGAAACAGCACAAGCAGCGTCGCAATGAAGAAATAAAACAACACCTTGAAAAGCAAAGAACACAATATGCAAGTAGAAAAATAAAACCATCTGTCAGTAAATTAGGAATGTATAGCTATCCTAATTCTGTCCAAATATAGAGGAATGATGAGGATTGATAGCTAAAGTCAAGGGATTAGAATATTAGGCAGTTTCCGTTTATTTTGATTTGTTTACTTATTTGTTTTACTTTCCTTATTTTGCTATTCTCTGGCTCATCTATATAAGGAGGCCGGTTTATGTAAGAATTAGAAGAGAAATAAAAGTGCTCAATTCTCTCCTAAAATACCTTCATGGTATCAGAGCCACGGCTCTAAAATTATTCTACCCTAGATGAATTACAAGCGGGCGATGATTGGTTCAAGTGGTGCTACGGCTGAAGATGCACAGTCACAGAACACAGTTCCGGTGACCAGTGGAGGAGGTACAACCAGCAGCGGAGGAACAACCAGTAGTGGTGAAAATTTTCTGGGTTCGAATATACCTTTCCAACTAACAAACCATTGGCTGAATGGTCAAGAGACTATCTAGAATGGGCTCAATCTGTGAAATTGGCGATTGATGGCAGAGGGAAGCTTGGCCATTTGACTGGAGAAACAACCATGCCGGCTGCAGGAGATCCGAAGATGGCGTCATGGAGGTCAGAAAACTCTCTAGTCATTGCATGGTTAATCAATTCAATGGAGCCAGCCATTGGAAAACCACACATGTTTCTGCCGACAGCCAAAGATGTGTGGGATGCAGTTCGTGAGATGTATTCCGACATCGAAAATTCTTCTCAAATTTTTGAACTGAAAACAGAGTTGTGGAAAGCCAAACAAGGGGACCGGAATGTTACTATGTTTTATAATGAAATTGTATCCTTGTGGCAGGAATTGGATCTTTGCTATGAAGATGATTGGGAGTGTCCTAATGACAGTATCCGACACAACAAAAGGGAAGAAAATGATCGTGTTTATGTTTTCTTGGCAGGGTTTGAATCAAGAACTTGACGAAGTTAGAGGCCGAATATTGGGAAGAAAATCACTGCCCTCTATCCGTGCAGTGTTCTCTGAAGTTAGGAGAGAAGAGATGAGGCGGGAGGTGATGATTGGGAAACCCGAACCAGAGGAAGAAAAATCAGCACTCCTGTCCCGAGAAGTTGAGGCTGATGGAGACAAGAAGAATGGCAAAACAAGGCCTTGGTGTGATCACTGTAAGCGGCCATGGCACACTCGAGTTGAAAAATTCATGGAAAGCCGAACAAATGGAAGAAGAAACCACTGGGAGATGAGCGTGGTTTCCATGCCATCAGGGCTTGAAACTACCTCTGGAACGCAGCCATTCACAAAGGAACAGTTAGAGCAAATCTGTAAACTTCTTCAATCCCAAAGTGTCCCTAATTCCAATCCTTCTTGTTCTCTGGTTCAGAAAGGTAGTCTTCTAGTCGCGTCTTGTTTTAGTGTCAATTCAAATGATTTGTGGATAATTGACTCTGGTGCAACAGATCATATAACCGGTTTCTCTAAAATGTTCTCAGCCTATAGTCCGTGTGCAAGAAATCAAAAAGTAAAAATCGCAGATGGTTCTTTCTTTGCCGTAGCCGGGAAAGGATCAATTGTGATTTCTCCCTGTTTTACACTCCACAATGTTCTTCATGTTCCCAAGTTATATTATAACCTATTGTCAGTCAGTAAACTAACAATGGATCAAAACTGTCTTGCTAATTTTTCTTCATCTGGATGTAAATTTCAGGATTTGACTACGGGGAAGATGATTGGCAATGCTAGGCAAGTTGGAGGTCTCTATTTCTTCGAAGATGGATATGACTTGAACAGGCAATCCCAGAAGACTTGTCTCAATTCTATTTCAGTTCTTAGAGAGAATGAAATTCTGTTATGGCATTTTAGATTAGGACATCCAAGTTTCTATTATATGAGACATCTGTTTCCTAAACTTTTTATGAATAAAAATCCATCTTTTTTTCAGTGTGAAATTTGTGAAATTGCCAAACATCGCCGAGTATCCTTTCCAGCACAACCTTATAAGGCCACAGAACCATTCACTATGATTCATAGTGATGTGTGGGGGCCTTCAAGAATTAAAACGAAAACTGGAAAAAGGTGGTTCATAACCTTCATTGATGATCATACTCGGGTTACATGGGTATTTCTTCTTAATGAAAAATCCGATGCTGAAAATGTGTTCAAATCTTTTTACAAAATGATTCAAACCCAAATTAAGATTTTCAGAAGTGACAATGGTAAAGCGTATTTCAACCAGATCTTAGGAGGTTTTTTTGTTGAGAAAGGTATTGTCCACCAAAGTTCATGCAATAATACTCCCCAACAAAACGGGGTAGCAGAGAGGAAAAATAAACATCTTTTAGAGGTTGCACGGTCTTTAATGTTTTCCACAAAGGTTCCTAAATACTTATGGGGTGAGGCTATTCTTACTTCTACATATCTGATCAATCGGATGCCTTCAAAAGTTTTAAACTTTGAAACCCCTTTGAATTACTTTAAGACGTGCTTTCCTTCCTCTCGGCTATCCTATGATCTCCCACTTAGAGTGTTTGGGTGCACAAGATTCGTCCATGTCCATGATAATAATAGGGGAAAACTTGATCCTAGAGCAAAAAAAATGTGCCTTTGTTGGTTATCCTTCAACTCAGAAAGGATACAAGTGTTTTGATCCCATATCCCAAAATTTTTTCATTTCTATGGATGTAACCTTCTTTGAAGATAAACCATTTTTCAACATGCCTCATCTTCAGGGGGGGACATCTAGGGAAGATTCGGATTCCACCTTTGGTTGTTTATTAGATGATTTTTTATCTAATGCTAATGCTCATAACAATGAACCTGAGAATGGTAAAGATACGCTTCATGATTCTATCTCAAAAACGTGTGATGTCTCAAATAATGGAAACAAGGATTGTTCTTCTATGCCTTCAGAAAATCAGACTCAGGAAGGGATTGAGATGTGTGCGAGACAAGGTGGTAACCGTTATAAAGGGATTGTCTATTCAAGGAAGTATCCGGAACGACAGAAAATGACCAACTTGCAGCATAATCAAGAAACTAACCCAAGGGCAAAATCCTGAGATTGAAGGTCAGTCAGGTAATTCTCAGTCTGAGTCAAGTCCTTTTGAGTCTGAGTCTTCTGAACCAGCTATCATATCAGAGTCTGATGAAAATCTAGATTTGCCTATTTAGGAAGGGAACTAGAACGTGTACCAAATACCCGTTGTATAATTATCTGTCCTATCAGAGTCTGTCTCCATCATTCTGTGCTTTTACTTCCAAAGTGTCTTGTGTTGTTGTTCCTAAGAATATACAGGAGGCTCTAGGTATTCCTGAATGGAGGGAGGCGGTCCTTGAGGAGATGAGAGCTCATGAGAAAAATAGGACATGGGAGAAAGTGGAACTTCCAGAAGGAAAGACACTAGTTGGATGTAAGCGGGTGTTTACTGTGAAGTACAATTCTGATGGGTCACTTGAAAGGTACAAGGCACGATTAGTCGCCAAGGGGTTTACACAGACTTATGGCATCGACTATTCTGAAACTTTTTCACCAGTTGCCAAACTAAATACTGTGAGAGTGTTGCTTTCAATTGCAGTTAACCTGGACTGGTCTCTACATCAACTGGATATCAAGAATGCTTTCCTAAATGGAGATCTAGAAGAGAAAGTCTACATGGAAGCTCCCCCGGGTTTTGTTGAGAGCTTTGGGAAGAAATGTTGCAGGTTGAGGAAGTCACTGTATGGACTCAAACAATCCCCGAAGGCATGGTTCGATAGATTTACGAGGTTTGTAAAAACTCAAGGGTTCTTACAGGGGCAAGCTGATCATACCGTGTTCGTGAAGGTCTCTGCTAAAGGTAGAATTGCAGTTTTAATTGTCTATGTAGATGACATTATTCTCACTGGTGATGACCTCGAGGAAATCTGTAAACTAAAGAAGAGCCTTGCCACCGAATTTGAGACGAAGGATCTAGGACCTCTTAGATACTTCCTTGGACTGGAAATTGCTAGGTCTAAGAAAGGTATAGTAGTTTCCCAACGGAAGTATATCCTAGACCTATTGGAAGAAACAGGAATGAGTGTAAACCATCAGATACTCCTATGGAGTTTAACTCGAAGCTTGGAGAAGTTAAAGGAGTTCCTGTAGACACCGGTCGATACTAACGTTTGGTAGGGAAGTTAATCTATCTGTCTCATACTCGACCAGATATTTCTTTTGCAGTCAGTATGGTGAGTCAATTCATGCATTCTCCCTATGAAGAACACTTGAAAGCAGTCTATAGAATTCTAAGATACTTGAAGGGGACTCCAGGAAAAGGATTACTATTTAACAAAAGTGATCAACAAAAGATTGAAGTCTACACTGATGCATACTGGGCAGGATCTGTGATGGATAGGAGATCTACCTCAGGTTATTGTTCTTTTCTATGGGGAAACTTAGTGACATGGAGGAGTAAGAAGCAAAGTGTTGTGGCTAGGAGTAGTTCTGAAGCCGAATATAGGGGGATGGACCTAGGAATTTGTGAGATTCTTTGGCTAAAGAGAATCCTAGAAGAACTGAACCAACCGGTGGAGCTACCAATGAAGCTATTTTGTGATAATAAGGTAGCAATTAGTATTGCGAATAATCTAGTACAGCATGATCGAACGAAGCACGTGAAGATTGAGAGACACTTTATTAAGGAGAAAGTGAAAAACGGAGTTATCTGCATACCTTTCCTGCCTACAACTCAGCAAATTGCCGATGTCTTCACCAAAAGTCTACTTAGACAAAATTTTGAGTTCTTTGAAAGCAAGTTGGGCATGATAAACATCTATGCACCAACTTGGGGGGGGTGTCAGTAAATTAGGAATGTATGGCTGTCCTAATTCTGTCCAAATATAGAGGAATGATGAGGATTGATAGCTAAAGTCAAGGGATTAGAATATTAGGCAGTTTCCGTTTATTTTGATTTGTTTACTTATTTGTTTTACTTTCCTTATTTTGCTATTCTCTGGCTCATCTATATAAGGAGGCCGGTTTATGTAAGAATTAGAAGAGAAATAAAAGTGCTCAATTCTCTCCTAAAATACCTCCACCATCAATAGGAAAGAACTTGAAGATTGAAGATATAACAATCAATCAAATAAAATTTTCATAAAGATATGAAAAATGAATGCAAGACAAATGAATGCAAATCAAATGTCAAACAATAAATTTCCATGCTTTACGCTATGAAAAATGGTTGCAAACAACAAGAGAATGCACGGGCAAAACAAAAATTAAGAGCAACAATCTGCATAGAATCCTAATGGAAAAGGATAAGAAAACGGTAAAAGAAGGATTTTAGCATAATTGAAAATTAGGATTTCGGGAACAAGCATTTCACCTGCCAAGAGAAGTAGATGGCGAAATTTTGGTGAATGCTGGTCAGAGTGTTGCAATCGAACAAAGCTGGTGAATGGCAAAAGAAAATTTCACTTTCAAAACATAAGAGATCCAAATCACAAATAAAAAATTTAGGCTAAAATTTGTCAAATTAATATCAATTGCTATAAGAATCCCTTCTTTTCTGCCCATAGATACAATTTATATAGTTTATGAAACACAAGTGCAAGAAACAACAAAACAAATAATTTAAAAAAAATAAAAAATAAAATCTTTATTGAAGTAGAATTCGTACATCATCCACAACACTTTCAAGTTGAAGCCAGAATCCACATTCACAAAAGAACCTTTTTCATGAAACAAAGATCTTGACACTGAACATATCAAAATGCTAAGAAATAGCAACAAAAACAAAAACAAACACAAAATACTAACCGCGAATGAAAGCTTCCAAAATATGGCCAACCCAAAAATCAACTTGCACAGTTTCTTGAAAACACCAGCAAATTTAGCTGTGGAGAGAGAGAGAGAGAGAGAGGTGAACTTACATCTGCATACAACCAAGTAATGGAGAAACTAGTTTCAAACCCCACCAAATGGAGAAAAGCAAAAGACAGATCAAACGCTCATCCCTTTTTTTGAAAATCAAACCCTGAGCTTTATTAGGGACCAGATCCCATGGCAAACATTAGCCAACCATGTTGAGGAAGCATTTAACATGACCACCTAGAAGTATTCAAACCAAACAACAAACAACGAAAATAAGATTATGCCAATAGGACTCTGGACATACTTCAATGAGATGAAGAAGTTTCAGTAAGAGGACAAAAAAAAGAAAAAGAAGGAAAAAAAAATTTAAAAAAAAAAAAAAAAAGACATTTGATTAGGCACATTCCTTCTAAATGTGAACAGAGAAAACCTTAAATTTTAGCATTCTACAAGAGTCCATAAATTAGAAGGAGTGGTAATTTTCAATTAGAAATTAACATTCAGCCCTTTTCGAAACCTCCATCAAAATAAACAAAACCCACACTCTTCAACCCACCAAAGACAGATCCTTTTTTTTTCCTTCCCTGAACCACTCCCAGAAAAAGGAACCTGGGCTATATGAATTCAGCATTGCCAAAAGATCCACAGCAAAGAAAATCGAATAAAAATTATAACGGGAAACCCCGATAATTAAAACATCAGAGGCAAAAAACAAAGCTCTCAAAAGGATAACCTTTTTCAAGAAACAAAGATTCCAAAACAAAATGCTAAGAAATAGAAAAAAAAAAACAAAACAAAAAGAAAAGTCTAACCGCGAATGAAAGCTTCCAAAATATGGCCAACCCAAAAATCAACTTGCACAATTTCTTAAAAACACCAGAAAATGTAGCTGTGGAGAGGGAGGGGGAGAGAGAGAGGTGAACTTACATCTGCATACAACCAAGTAATGGAGAAACTAGTTTCAAACCCCAGCAATGAAGAAAAGCAAAAGACAGAGATCAAACGCTCATCCCTTTTTTTGAAAATCAAACCCTGAGCTTTATTAGGGATCCGGTCCCATGGCAAACATTAGCCAACCATGTTGAGGAAGCATTTAACATGACCACCTAGAAGTATTCAAACCAAACAACAAACAACGGTAATAAGATTATGCCAATAGGACTCTGGACATACTTCAGTGAGATGAAGAAGTTGCAGTAAGCGGACAAAAAAAAGGAAAAGGAAAAAAAATTAAAAAAAAAGGACATTTGATTAGGCACATACCTTCTAAATGTCAACAGAGAGAACCTCAAATTTTAGCACTCTACAACAGTCCATAAATTAGTAGGAGTGGTAATTTTATATTAGAAATTAACAACCAGCCCTTTTAGAAACCTCCATTAAAATAAACAAAACCCACACTCTTCAACCCACCAAAGACAAATCCCATTTTTTTTCCTTGCCTGAGCCACTCCCAGAAAAAGGAACCTGGGCTATATGAATTCAGCATTGCCCAAAGATCCACAACAAAGAAAATAGAATAAAAAGTATAATGGGAAAACCCGATACTTAAAACATCAAAGGAAAAAAACAAAGCTCTCAAAAGGAGAACTTTTTTCATGAAACAAAGATCTTGACACTGAACATATCAAAATGCTAAGAAATAGCAAAAAATAAATAAATAAAAACAAAATACTAACCGCGAATGAAAGCTTCCAAAATATGGCCAACCAAAAAATCAACTTGCACAGTTTCTTGAAAACACCAGCAAATGTAACTATGGATAGGGAGAGAGAGAGAGAGAGAGGAGCACATACATCTGCATAAGAGTATGATATGATCTTGCATGTATCTATGCTCCAAAATATGTTGCAGACCATTCTCTGCAAGTTCTAAGATATGAAGAGTTACAATTAAAAAAGGACATGACAAATGATGAACGACCAAAACAGATTCTTCATTGACAAGAAAACGAGCTAATTAATAAATAGAAAGATTTCAGTAGTCAAGGTCCTATGAAATTCATTTAATTGATTCCAACCAAAAAAAAAAAAAAATCGTTGAAAAAAGTCATTGAAGGTGGTGGTAGGCATATAAGCACTTTTTTACTTTTTTTCTCTTTTAGTGGGAGAATTATAGAAAGAAAAAAAAAAAAAAAAAAAAAAAAAAAAAAAAAAAAAAAAAAACAGAAATAATATTTTCAAGCCTTATTTTCACAAATACCCCAAACTATGTACCTTAGTTTAAAATGTCTCTTGATTTTTTAAAATAGTTCAAAAGACCCTTCGAAATATAAAAAAAGTTCCATAACGCCCCATCTATCCATTTCCGTCTATAATTCTAATGATTATACTGATATGGCATATATTAGAAGTATAAAATATGTATTTTAAAATAAAAAAATCTTTATTATAAAAAATATTAATAAAAAACTAACATTTAATAAAATTATTAAATAAGGCTTTAAGTAAAAATCATTAGAAACCTCCACAGACCCTTTTAGAAACCTCCATCAAAATAAACAAAACCCACACTCTTCAACCCA
>NW_010357321.1:48517-59597 GCF_000414095.1 Morus notabilis
ACAAAGCTCTCAAAAGGATAACCTTTTTCAAGAAACAAAGATTCCAAAACAAAATGCTAAGAAATAGAAAAAAAAAAACAAAACAAAAAGAAAATACTAACCGCGAATGAAAGCTTCCAAAATATGGCCAACCCAAAAATCAACTTGCACAATTTCTTAAAAACACCAACAAATGTAGCTATGGAGAGGGAGGGGGAGAGAGAGAGGTGAACTTACATCTGCATACAACCAAGTAATGGAGAAACTAGTTTCAAACCCCACCAAATGGAGAAAAGCAAAAGACAGAGATCAAACGCTCATCCCTTTTTTTTGAAAATCAAACCCTGAGCTTTATTAGGGATCCGGTCCCATGGCAAACATTAGCCAACCATGTTGAGGAAGCATTTAACATGACCACCTAGAAGTATTCAAACCAAACAACAAACAACGGTAATAAGATTATGCCAATAGGACTCTGGACATACTTCAGTGAGATGAAGAAGTTGCAGTAAGCGGACAAAAAAAAGGAAAAGGAAAAAAAATTAAAAAAAAAGGACATTTGATTAGGCACATACCTTCTAAATGTCAACAGAAAAAACCTCAAATTTTAGCACTCTACAATAGTCCATAAATTAGTAGGAGTGGTAATTTTATATTAGAAATTAACAACCAGCCCTTTTAGAAACCTCCATCAAAATAAACAAAACCCACACTCTTCAACCCACCAAAGACAAATCCTTTTTTTTTTCCTTGCCTGAGCCACTCCCAGAAAAAGGAACCTGGGCTATATGAATTCAGCATTGCCCAAAGATCCACAACAAAGAAAATAGAATAAAAAGTATAACGGGAAAACCCGATACTTAAAACATCAGAGGAAAAAAACAAAGCTCTCAAAAGGATAACCTTTTTCATGAAACAAAGATCTTGACACTGAACATATCAAAATGCTAAGAAATAGCAAAAAAATAAATAAATAAATAAAAACAAAATACTAACCGTGAATGAAAGCTTCCAAAATATGGCCAACCCAAAAATCAACTTGCACAGTTTCTTGAAAACACCAGCAAATGTAACTGTGGATAGGGGGAGAGAGAGAGAGAGGTGAACTTACATCTGCATACAACCAAGTAATGGAGAAACTAGTTTCAAACCCCATCAAATGGAGAAAAGCGAAAGACAGAGATCAAACGCTCATCCCTTTTTTTGAAAATCAAACCCTGAGCTTTATTAGGGACCCGATCCCATGGCAGACATTAGCCAACCATGTTGAGGAAGCATTTAACATGACCACCTAGAAGTATTCAAACGAAACAACAAACGGAAATGAGATTATGCCAACAGGACTCTGGACTTACTTCAATGAGATGAAGAAGTTTCAGTAAGAGGACAAAAAAAAAGCAAAAGGAAAAAATATTAAAAACAAAAAAAAGGACATTTGATTAGGCACATACCTTCTAAATGTCAACAGAAAAAACCTCAAATTTTAGCACTCTACAATAGTCCATAAATTAGTAGGAGTGGTAATTTTCAATTAGAAATTAACAACCAGCCCTTTTAGAAACCTCCATCAAAATAAACAAAACCCACACTCTTCAACCCACCAAAGACAGATCCTTTTTTTTTCCTTGCCTGAACCACTCCCAGAAAAAGGAACGTGGGCTATATGAATTCAGCATTGCCTAAAGATCCATAGCAAAGAAAATCGAATAAAAATTATACGAGGAAAACCCGATACTTAAACATCAGAGGAAAAAAACAAAGCTTGGGAAGGCCAAAGAGAACCCAATACTTAATTATATCCCAAACCTCAGTCACAGCACCCTCTAAATCATTAAAAACTCGACTCTTCCTTTCTACCCAAAGAGCCCAAGTAGCAGCAAGGACAACCACGTTCCATAATCTCTTGGCACTATTGCTTCTACCAAACACAAGATCACCATTGAAAAGGTCAACTGCCCTACTAGGAACCACCCAAGAAAAACCAAATTCTCAAAATCCAAAACCAAATATCCACGGAAAAAGGGAAGTGGAGGAAAAGGTAGTCCGGAGTCTCGCCATGACTTTTACGGGGGACACACCAACCAGGTTAAAGGTATACATGATGCTTTCTTCATTGTAAAAAGTCATGAGTATTAAGTTAACTAGAAGCAAGCAGCCAATTGAACGCTTTAATTTTAGAAGGAACTGAAACCTTCCAAATGAAGTGATAGAAATTAAAAGGAGGGGAGGAATGATCATAGATTAGGAAATTAAAGAGATATTGACGAGAATACAGATCACAACCCTCAAAGATCCCACACTTACCTATCGGACACCCTAAATTAGGCTTAACTCCCTCCAAACACCTCAACAACTCCAAAGGTTCCCTCATTTCTCTCACTCGGATCCCTCCTAAAATGAAAATTCCAAGACATTGTTTTCAGAATCCAAAGAATAAAAAGAAGAAAAGGAGCATTATTAAGGATTGAAATTCCAAACAAACTAGGAAACCAAATAGAAAAAGAATTTTTCCCCCACTCACACATCCTCCCAAACTCTAACTCTACTTTCGACCCCCACCTTCAACTTAATATGAGCTAGAAAGAGGAATTAACCAAGGTAAAAACTGAAAAAAAAAAAAAAAACCAAACAAAAAAACTCAGCACCAACACACTGAGGGAAGCATATCAAAATACCACCTCAAAGTTTCAGCCGAGAGAGAGAGAGAGAGGGAGAGAAGAAAGAAATGACCAACTCAATTAATTTAGTGAAAAATACAAAAATGTAAAATTCTGAAAAAGCTAAATCATCACTAATTTTACCTTCAATTTCGAAGATTGAAGCATGCAATAACACGATAAAAAATCTCTCCCACAAACAAAATTCCTAAACTAAAATATCATAGAGATAAGAAGAGAACAGTAAAAACCACGCAAATCTGCAAGAACCAAACCCTAGGGCTGATCAGGGACCCCTAAGCAATATCGCACCGGGCAACCATCAACCCAACTTGATTTCTTATGGGGTTCTCTCTCTAAAGCGAAAATAATCCTCAAAATAAATTAAAAAAATTAAAGTTATATACAAAAGGCAGACGGAGAAAACGTAACAAACCTGAGAGAAGAGAAGGTCCTTGGTTTGAGCAGTGGAATGACTCCAGAGAAATGGAAGTGTATGAGAACAAAATTCCCATTTAAACTCGACAGTAGATCCCGCATAGTCTTATCAGATATAAATCAACCTCCATAAAAGAACAATCTTTTAAATACAAGGAAAAACTAAATTCTACTATAAAAGTAAATCATTTGTTCATATTTCCCCAAAACCTTGATTCTTTTGGTTTTTTTTTTGCCAAATGCAAAGCTGCTACCGTGGAAAACAACCTAGTCAAATTAAAAAAGGCTAAGATGGATATAAGCATTCTTCTCAAATGTGAACTGAACATTTTGTTTGGAAGTTACAAAGTTGAAAAGAGTAGAAAAAACCAACCTGTCGAATGGTTTTATAAAAGACATCTACTGCTTTAATTAAGCTTTCATACTTAGCAGTGGGAAATATGCCAGTACACCATCAGCTTTTAGAGAAAGAAAAAAAAAAGTTCTTTTTCCATTTCATCCGCCAATTTTTGTCCTTTTTCTTTTTCTTTACTTTCTTTTTTTTCTCCACACTCGCTTTCTGTCTCTCACATCTTTTTTTCATTTTCCTTTTATGTATCTCTCTGCCTCTCTCTTTTCATTCCCATTCTTACTATTTATTATTTGTTCTCTTTTTTCTATTTTTCTCTTATTTTTCTTGTTACTCTTCATTATTTTTTTCATTTTCCTTTTATGTATCTCTCTGTCTCTCCCTTTTCATTCTCATTCTTACTATTATTATTTGTTCTCTTTTTTCTGTTTTTCTCTTATTTTTCTTGTTACTCTTCATTATTTTTTTCCTCTATCTCATCTAACTAATTTTCCCTCTCTTTTTCTTACTATTCCATTTTTCCCCCTCCCTACAATGAATATGAAGATGAAAACATTAAACCTGGAAAGAAAAAACAAAACAAAAATAAAAGGCAGCATTTAAAAAATTAATAGAATAAAACAAAACAAATAGGAGAATCCTTAAGGGTGCATTTGGTTGTTGTGGATGAACAGTAATTGTAATGGAATAGAATGTAAATAAATAATAAAAAAACTGATTCATTCGTTTTGTTGTGATTTAATCTAATATATTAAAGAGTATATCTATTATGATATTATAATAAATTCAATAAATACTAACACATTCTTACCCTTAAAAAACAGATGCTTCAGTAGAATTGCATTAACCTTATCGTTTTCCCTCCAAATACCATCATGTAATCAAATTAAGATGATTATGATGGGACAGCACTTTGGCCACATGAGAATGTACGCTCATCCAAATCAAGTTTGTCCTCGCTAACTTGTCGAAAATCACAAAATGCACTTTGATGAACGTTTAATTTAGAGAAGAGCAAAACAACCCAAAGTGAATAAAGAAAGAATACTTATAGAAAGGTAATAAGATATCATTATTTACAAGTGTAGGAACCAGTTGAAACTCATATTCACACTATAAGATGCAACAACAAACTTTCTTTGGCTGGCCTTGTCCACCAACAAGGACAGATTTACGTGATCACATATATTAAGAATCACATAACAGAAATATGAATGGAACAATTAATGGAAGACAAATTTGTAATCATATGACTATGCTATTTATCAGAGCACTTATGGCATGAGTTACGATCTAACAGACATTAGCAACTAAGAAATCCTTGCCAACATTTAATCATAAGATTGATGTTTTCTTAATGGAACTAGCACTCTTTGCAACAACAATATCCTGTGTTTATATCTCAAAGCAACCAAACACTATGAAAGTTACCCATTACACGAGATTCGCACATATGCGAGTGCAGATATATGTTTCAAATAATTAAAGTGAAAGGACAAGGAATAGACAACAATTACCCTGATAATGGTCTCTCTCACAAGCCCAAATTGATGGCTCTTTGTTCATCTAAATGCATAGAGGGAGAGCACGAACAAAAGGCAGAGAGAGGTGAAAGAAAAGGAAAGAAAAGAATTGAAAAAAAAAGGGGAAGGGGGATGGGGGAGACAGCGTTAGAAAGAAAAGAGAAAAAACAAAAACCAACACAAACAAAAAAGAGCGCAAAAGGAATGAACCTAGTTCTCGAACAATGACTAAAAAGAACCCAGATTTATAATAGAAAGTAATGAACAGTGACTAAAAAGAACCATAACCATTATTTCCATCTTTATTTCAATGTTCCCTTCAATATTAAGTTGTTAAATAGTAAGATTCCGGCAGGAAAAACTCACATAATTTAGGGGTTAACTAAGATCTATCTCTAAATTTATAAGTTGAAGAGAGAGAGAAAAAAAAAAAAACTCACCATGGCTGAATGGACCCTCAAGTGTGGTAGAAGGAGCTAAGGCTTGTTCATGACTCAGCCTAATCAGCGCCCAATACCAATAAACCCAATAATAGAAAAGAGATACAAAAGGATTATGAGATAGATAAGGTAGCGACTCACCAAAAGAAAAGCATGAGAGGCATTTAAGATTAGGGCAAAACTAAACCATCGAGATATTTACCTCTCAGCGATCTCCACCGAGCAAAAAAGGAAACACTACAAATTAACATGGGGAAGATTTCATAAGAGCATTGTAGAAAGATTTCTGGAAGTCATACTCTATGCTGTTGAAAAAAAAAAAAAAAAAAAAAAAAAAAAAAAAAAAAAAAAAAACACTAATTGGTAAGAGAAGATGAAGTGAGGGAGAACGACATGAACACCTAGGAGAAGAAAGATGAAGAGAGGAGAGGATTTACAAGTAAGAGGAAACTGATGAGAGTAATAAAGAGAAAAGATGATTAATTTTTTTATTTTTTTATTTTTATTTTTATTTTTTTTTCAAATCCCATCCGATAAAGGTTAAAGAAGCAATTCCCAAAGAACAAATGCTACAGGAAAGAAAGAAAGGAGCCCAGCTCCTGACAAAATTCAATAAACTTGGATTGTCAAAGTCCATATATCAGTATATCCACCCCAAAAAAAATAAAAAATAAAAAATAAAACCCCAATATTTCACTTTATCCCACAAAACAAAACTATTCCTTCCCATTAAATATTTTAAAAAATCTTGCATTTCCTTCCTAGCCAAATACCTCAAAAGATTGATAGCGTAGCAACTTAGTAAAGACTTCTGCCCCTATGTCTAGAATTATAAGGAAGAGAGGAACCGCTCAATCAATTCCCTGCAGCTCGTAGGCAACACTCAAGAGATTCCTAACTCTTTCAGCAAAAGCAACTAGATATGGAGTGAGTAATGGCAGTGTTACGAGGGAATAACAAGATTGCATTTTCTGAACAAACCACTTTAATGTAAGAATCCTCAATAAAATTATCAGCAAAACAAAAAATTCATAAAAGATGCCATATTACACAAGTCAGAGAAGCCAAAAAAAAAAGAGTTTCAAATATTAAAGAGACAGAGAGAGAGAAACAAATCACCCTCTTTTGACGGGGTTAGAGTTCCAAGGGAAGCGAGCAAGAACCAGTCGCGAAGAGGCTCCAAGGAGAGCTTCTGTTAGAGACGAAAAAAGAGACAAATATAAGTTACACACTAAACATATAGAGTCAACCCATCACCACACTTCTTTCACATAACTTGAAAAGTATCAACTCAAATTCGATACAAGCCTATAAACATTTCAACATACCAGCAATCCCACCAAGAGAGTCAACCCATCACCACACTTCTTTCGCATAACTTGAAAAGTATCAACTCAAATTCGATACAAGCCTATAAACATTTCAACATACCAACAATCCCACCAAGCCTCTCCTTTAATTAGTTGAAACAGCACAAGCAGCGTCACAATGAAGAAATAAAACAACACCTTGAAAGCAAAGAACACAATATGCAAGTAGAAAAATAAAACCATCAATAGGAAACAACTTGAAGATTAAAGATATAACAATCAATCAAATAAAATTTTCATAAAGATAAAAGAGGACTTTCACCTAAACCAGGCTAATGACAAACAGAAGATAAAGAAAAATAAATAAATAAAGGAAACAACAAGACAAATGAATGCAAATCAAATGTCAAAAAAATAAATTTCCACGCTTTATGCGCTGAAAAATGGTTGCAAACAACAAGAGAATGCACTGGCAAAAAAAAAATTAAGAGCAACAATCTGCATAGAATCCTAATGGAAAAGGATAAGAAAACGGTAAAAGAAGGATTTTAGCATAATTGAAAATTAGGATTTCGGGAATAAGCATTTCACCTGCCAAGAATAGAAGTAGATGGCGAACTTTTGGTGAATGTTGGTCAGAGTGTTGCAATAGAACAAAGCTGGTGAATGGCAAAAGACATTTTCACTTTCAAAACATAAAAGATCCAAATCACAAATAAAAATTTTAGGCTAAAATTTGTCAAAAATTAATATCCATTGCTATAAGAATCCTTTCTTTTCTACCCACAGATACAATTTATATAGTTTATGAAACCCAAGTGCAAGAAACAACAAAACAAATAATTTTTTAAAAAAAAAAAAAAGAGAAATCTTTATTGAAGTAGAAATCACACATCATCCACAACACTTTCAAGCTGAAGCCAGAATCCAACTCAATTAGTAGAGAGAGAGAGAGAGAGAGAGAGAGAGAGAGAGAGATAGAGGAATGCGATGACCAACTCAATTAGTTTAGTGAAAAATACATAAATGTAAAAATTCTGAAATAGCTAAATCATCACTTATTTACCTCCAATTTTGAAGATTGAAGCATGCAATAACACAATAAAAAATCTCTCCCACAAACAAAATTCCTAAAATAAAATATCATGGAGATAAGAAGAGAACAGTAGAAAACCAAACCCTAGGGCTGATCAGGGACCCTTAAGCGATATCGCACCGAGCAAACCATAAACCCAACTTGATTTCTGATGGAGCTCTCTCTCTCTAAAACGAAAATAATCCTCAAAATAAATTAAAAAAATTTTAAAGTTATATACAAAAGGGAGACGGAGAAAACATAACAAACCATAGAGAAGAGAAGGTCCTTGGTTTGAGCAGTGGAATGACTCCAGAGAAATGGAAGTGTATGAGAGAAAGAACAGAAGGAAGAGAGAAAGGAAGCCCACTAAAAAAGAAGAAAACAAGAAACAAACAACTAAAAAAAGTCAACGTATGCAAGGATAGGAAATAGAGAATTTCATGGGAAGCCCACTTCACCTAACTATTAACAGCAATCCATCCGTTTTTCATCACAAAGCAATGAAGTTCCTTAGTTTGGCTTTGATACTAAGAGATTAAAAAGACATGGGCACGAATACTGAGCTTAAAATGAAAAAATATTTTAGGTAAAAACAACTTATTTCATTCCCTGACCAGTAATGTTTCTTTTTTTTTTTCCTTGGTCTCAAAACAAAAGAACTTGTAATTCAATCTTTCCCCTTGAATAAAATAACAGAGGTCCAAAAGAAAAAAAAAAAGAGTTATCAGCTCCTTTAAAAAAATTAACAAATAAAATAAAAGGGAAAAAAAGTTAGGAAGAAACATTCTTATGTTTAATTGGCTTATATAACAATCAGTAGATAACTTGGCCAAAATCAGTTGGTTTTTATACGACAAAGAAGAATGAACAAAACTAATGACTTGAAGGAAATAATCTTCTATTTCATTCTAATGATTAGAAATAAGTACACGGTTTATATACAGTCTCGCTCCTATAAATCAGCAACACAAACAGAATAAAGCCAAGTAGGAAATCCTACCTTTATACACACTAATTCAATGATGAATCGATTGACACAAACGAAAAAGAAAAAAAAACAAAACAAAAAAAGCAACTTATAAAACCAGAAGAGACAACTGTGGATAATCAATTCAATCACTCCACAAGAGACCCGTCCTTCGCCTCCACTCCATGTAGCACATTTGATTTCTCCTCCCATAGGAGCAGTGATGAATGTACCAACAACCATAGGGAAACCAAAAGAGAGAGAGAGAGAAAGAGATACACAAGCAGCCGTGGCTACATCAACAAGTGCAATATCTCAAGCTGGGGTCGTAAAAAATTATCATGTAAGAACAAATACTTTGACACAAAGGAAAACAAAAGGCAACTAAAAAAACCCATAGCAGGCAACGACCCAACAAAAAGAAGGAATAAGAGAGGGGAAAAAAAAGAAACAGAGCAGGTAATGAAAGAAAACCCATCACCCTATGAATGTGCATTAACATCTGGGCTTTGATTAGAGGGTTTAAAGGAATCCAAACATTGTCTACACAGAAATCCAAAGGGAAAAAAATAGGCATAACAAAATTAAAGCAAGAATTTCAACGTAGAACGAACCAACATCCCACAATCAAAGAACGAAGGAAAGTGAGAAATCCAAACCGGAAAGAGTAAAAAGCCTCCATGACTGAGTATGGGAATAGGCGTACCGGAGAAACCGGAAGAGAATGAGAAGTAGTGCAACAACGAACAAGAGAAAAAAGAGTCGGCAGGAAAATGGGGCAAGGGAAGACCAATTATATCTGTTTGTGTCTGCTTGCGTCAGCTTGTCAAGCTCTCTCAAGAAATCTTCTCTATGAGATGAAAGAACCTTACAGGTCAATTATAATTTTTCATGTACGTATTTTCTTTTTATAAATACTTTTCAATGAAATTTATTCCCCCATTTCCTTTGAAGGTCTTATTTTCTGATCAGAGGCAAAGAGACAAATAGTAAAAGCACAAAAAAAAAATTCATCTCTATGCACATCCCTCAACGAACCAGATTCCAGCTAATGATCCAAACTAAAAACAAAAGCTCGTGAAGAGAAAGCTAAACCCTAACCCCAGAGCATCAATTAATAACTCTATTTATGTAAACAGTCATAACCAAATCGGAGCAGCAAGCCAAACACAAAACAACCAAAATCCCAAATAAGAAAGCACAAGAGAGAAGTTAAAACCTGAAGGAGAGAACCGTCCACGACTGAGCAGCAAACCTTCGCCAAATAAAGCAATTGGAGGAGAAAATCGAGCGTGAAAACGGAAGGATGAGAGGACGTGAAGCAAAGAAACAAAAGTAAGAGAGAGAGAGTGTGTGAAAAAAAAAATCTAGGATGCGTTTTGGTCGAAAACAGTAGCACTTTTTCAATTTTCTATATTAACTAGAGTACACACACTTCGCCCGTGTGTGTTTGTGCTTTAAAATTCATTGGAACTACGAATTTCAATTATTTAAAGCAATGGCTTTTCATTGTTGTTCATTAAATTTTGGGACTTCTTCAGAGTAGCCATGTTTGTTAACGATATGAAGAGGTATTGCATTGACTTATTAGTTTGCCATTTTTTTAATATTCTCAAACACAAGGTACTTAAACTGCAAGTTTAAAAAAATAATTATAATAATAATAACTAATCTAATGTCTATCACGTTAGATAATTGAAAAGAGTTTCATCCAATAATGCAATAATCGCCATAAGTTCAATAAGATCAGGTTATCCATTACATGATTAAAGGATGGAACTGCAAGAAAAGTTTCAATATCCAATAGGTATCAGACGAAGTATCATAAAAAAAGTCTCTGGAATACCAGAAAACAGAAAAATCAAAACCTTGAATAAATCAACTTCTAGCATAGAAATCAAAACCTTGCATTTTCTTAGAACATTACACGACAAAAATGCTCATTGATTTGGAACTTGAACTATTGTCGGAGAAGAGTGAAAAAGAAAAGGAAAGAAATTTTAACAGAGATATGAAAAATGAATAAGGTAATACAAGTATGGCATCTTTCTTTTGTCTGCATATAATTCTCTCTGAAGTTCCTTTCGTGCATAATTCTTACCTTACCCATATTGATATCCTCTAAATCTTTTTTTTTTTTACCCTAAAAATGAAAAAGAAAAAAACAATAATAAAAAATAAAAGGTGCACAGAAACGCACCTCGCAGGAACCCTGAGACGAAGTTGGCAATGAGTGTAATGCTCTGACCAGTTTTCTCATCAAATGTTCCATACACAACTGCTCAAAGGTCAACAACTTATTAGGTAAAAAACAAAACCAATTTCTTTAAAACGTGGTT
>NW_010357321.1:59799-71677 GCF_000414095.1 Morus notabilis
AAAAAAAAAGGAGACATCTAGGATAATCAAATCCTTTGCCTGGTAAGTTACCAAAGAACATTAACTTTTTAGTTCCTCTGTGTGAGAATTGCCAGTTAGGAACAAAAAATTGAGTCAGGGTAACAAGTGCCAGCATAGTTTGAGCGTTCATAGTATTCAATTCATTCACTTCCAAAAGCAAAAAGTTAAAATTAATTAATTAATACTTCTACACCAAGATAGAGTTGCCGAAAGACATAAATTCCAGTATCCAGTTATTTGAAACTTCACTAAACTTGTCTTCCTAAGCAAACAAGTATGAGCTTGTTCATTTTAAACACACAAAGCTATGAGTCCATTACTTTCTCTAGCAAGTAAAGGTAGATTTGATATAGTAGAGTCCAAGTAACCCCTTTTTTTTGCAGTATAGATTCAAACTGCAGTGATTAGATCAACTTTTGGTTTTTACTTTTTGTTTTTTTAGCAGTGATGAACGTGTCTAATTATTCATGACTACATACCGGAATTAAGTTTCCCTTGAAACAGAACTCTCTTGAACCATAATCTGAATAAATAATACCAAAGACCAATTTTTTGCTCTTAATCAAGACGGTTAGGGTGGCATAATCAAAAATAATCCCACTATAACCAAACTGCACAAGTATTCCCAAATCTAACATACATCTATACAACATTTGCTAGAGCCACAGAAGATTTACTTAATAAAAGCGGGGGAAATCACCGATAGCAAACCCAAAAAAAAAAAGGAAAGGAAAAAAGAAAAAAAAAAAGAGTGGGCAATAAAAGAAATCCCATTCCACAACCCCATAAATTTGTATTAACACCTGGGCTTTGATTTTTGGGTTCAGAGGATTCAGAACATTGTCTACAAGGAAATCCAAAGAGAAAAAAATAGGAATAACCAAATTAAAGCAAAAATTTCAGCCTAGAACGAGCAAAAATCGCAAAAATAAAGAACAAAGGGAGGTGGGAGATCCAAACCAGAGAGAGGAAAAAGCCTCCACTCTTATCTGCTTGCGACCGCTGACGACTAACCAAGAAACCGATGCCGGAGAAAGTTATCGGAGGAGGAAAACCGAGGGAGAAAACGGGAGGGTGAGCAGCAGTAAAGCGAAGAACCAAAAGAACAACATGCAACCATACCTAGACACCACATTCGCAGGTTCCATGCTCAGCTTTCTCTTGAGAGGGTTCGACGATGGCGGTCGTGGCGGGAACGGGCTCTTCAACTTGGCGGCGGAGATCACCGGCGAATTCTTCAAAATTGGGGGCAATGAGTTCGGATCCGACGGCGGAGCGTTCTCCTTGGAGCCCAACTTACGGCAAGGGCTTGGCTACTCTAGGGTTGGGCGAGGCTGGAGACTTAGAGGGTTTTGAATAAACCGAGGAAAGAGAGAATAAACGGAGGAGAAAGAGATTGAGAGGGTTTTGAATTGGAAATGGAGGAGAAGACAAAGTAGCAAGAGAGAAGGGAAATTGTAGCCGTTGGAGGAGAGAGACTTGAGAGAATTTTGGGAGAAATAGCAGAAGCATAGGGCCTTGATGGTTTCTTTGTCGGTGTTATTATTTGATGCTAGCCGCTTGCCTTTTTTTTTATTATTCCTTTTTTTTTTTTTCTAATTGTTTTAACGTTTTTTTTCCCTTTTCTCTTTACTTCTCTTTTATCTTTTTCTTTCTCCGTTTAGAGAAATGATTTTCAGCTCCGTATAATTCCGTCTCATGTGGCAAAACACTATACAATACAGCTCTCATGCCTAAACGCTCCTAGGCTCTTTCATTGAAGTATATATTGTATTCTACTTTATAAAAATTTCAATTCTAAACTAGCCAAGAGAAAGAGAAAACAAAAGGTTTTTTGAAATTCTTTTATGGAGAAAGAGGAAAATAACATTTTTTAAAAGAACAATAGAAATTAACAGTACAAATTTTTAAGAAGATTGACAAAATAGTATAATTCTGAAAATATAATTTATCACGCTATTATATACTAAAAATGTCTTTAGTTAAAATCTTATTCAAAATCTAATTTTTATTCTCACTCATCCACTCTATCTCCTCTAAAATGGTTTATTTTCTTTCTCATCCTCTCTATCATCACAACGATGTCTCTCGTTTGCTCTTTCTCATAACCACTTATGTCATCTCACGTCCTCCGACATTATCCCTCCAGCTTTGATGACATTTGCCAGAAGCAAGGAAAATTTTAAGAAATAGGCCTACATTTAAAACTTATGGAAGTAAATGAGCAATTTAACAATGAATTAAAATTAATAGGTCATTTCATGTTTTCAAATTTTCATTTTTCAATTTTACCATTTTCTTGCTATTTCTTCCCTTTTTTTCCTTTCTTTCTCGATCTTGTATTCTCTTCTCTCTTCTCTCTCTCGCTCTCTCTCACTAACTCTCTCGTGTATATCCCGAATTTATTATTAGAATTATGCGGTTCTTGAAAAAGTGATGCTAACTTAGTAAATCTTAGATTTAACATGTATATCCAAGATTCACTATTAGAGTTTGTACATGTTAATTTTTACAATTAGAATTGTACATACTAACTTGGTCAATTTTGGATATACCTGGATTTACCTTGTATATCCAGGATTTACCATTAGAATTTGTACGCTTCTTGAAAAAATAATGCTAACTTAGTAAACTTAGATTTACTGTGTATATCGAGGATTTACTATTAGAGTTTGCATATGCTAATTTTTATTATCAGAGTTTGCACAAGCTAACTCGGTAAATTTTTTTATATATCTGGATTTACTAAGTATATCTAGGATCTACCACTAGAATTTGTATTGTTCTTTTTCATGTGATTATAATTTGGTAAGTCCTGGATACACATAGATTTACTTTGTATATCCAGTATTTACCATTACAATTTGTAAGGTTCTTAAAAAAGTGATGCTAACTTGGTAAATCTTAGATTTACCGTGTATATCCAGAATTCACCATTAGAAATTGTACATGCTAACTTGATAAATCCTGAATAGACATGGATTTATCGTGTATATCAAAGATTTATCATTATAATCTGTACGGTTCTTAAAAAAATGATGCTACCTTGGTAAATCTTAGACTCATTGTGTATATTCAGTATTTACTATTAGAGTTTGTACTTGCTAACTTAGTAAAACATTGATTTACTGTGTATTTTCAGGATTTACAATTAGAATTTGTACGATTCTTGAAAATGTGATTTTAACTTGTACTGTTCTTTTTCAAGTGATGCTAACTAGGTAAATCCTGTATTTACCATGCTTATTCGGGATTTGTCATTAAAATTCGTACTATTCTTTTTCAAGTGATTCTAATTTCATAAATATTAGATATACCTAGATTTATCGAATGACACAACAATACAAGCCATGAGTAATACTAATCATCTACGAGAATATCAAATGAACCAAATATACAAAAAGATGCACAATTTTAAAGATATACCTATTGCTTTCTATAGGTCTACTTCAATCTTTTTCCATATGATGAAGATGATCTCCTAGTATATCACCTTAACAAAGAAGCAGAATATATGGCGGCTACACAAGCTTGCAAGAAAGTTGTTTGGAGTCAAAGGTTATTGGAGGAATTTGGGCATGAACAAAAGAAGATTTCTTTTTTTTTTTTTTTTTGACAGTCAGAGTGCCTTGCACATTGCAAGGAATCTAGCCTTTCACTCAAGGATAAAGCACATACGCGTTCAATAATGCTTCATTTGATAAGTAGTAAAAGGGAGTGTGAATATGCATAAAATCCACACTAAGGCAAACGGAGCACATGTAATGACCAAGCCAATCATCACTAATAAATTTGTGTATGGTGTCAATCATCAATCGGCTTAGTAGAAAGATACGTGGCAAGAAATGTAAATGTAGAAAGGAGGAAGGAACTAAAGCAAAAGTGATTTTAAGTGGGAAAAATATAGACAGTAAAATCACTTATTTGGATTGGATATTGAATTGGGCCAAGGTCTAATAGTAAATCTACAGCACCACTTGAAGAAGTTATTTACTTCTTTCCTTAAGTGTTTGAAAAAAATATGTAAATAACAACTTGCATGAGTCGGTCGTAGAGCATTTAATGGGCAACCACAATTGTATTATATTCATACCATTTTTAACTGTCTCATTGCACCGATATATAGGTGCTTTGGTATTTGATTCTTAGCATCAGTGGGGAAAACAAATATAGAGAGAGAGGAAAAGCTTATAGATACAGTTCTTTCATTTGTTAAAGAGTGTTTTTATCGTATTATAAGATAGAGGGTATTGCTAATGTTTCTCCTAAATATTACAATTCTTTCATTTGTTAAAGTGAGTGTTTTTATCGTATTATAAGATAAAGGGTATTGTTATTGTGCTCTCCTTATTTTGAAGAGAAGTTATTGTAATGCTTTTGCAATAGTGAAATTCTTCTATAGTTTGCCTTTGGTTTTTTATCCCGATTCGTTTGGGGTTTTTCACGTAAAAAATTCATATGTCTATTTTATCTTCATTTTGTCTCATTTTTGGTCTTTTTCGCCTTTCCAATTTCTAACATTTATCATAAAAAGGAAATCATAACGAAGAATAAATCTACTAGACAAAAACAAAAAAAGAATAATTCCTTTGAGAGTGGGGAGAGGGAGAGGTTGCGATTTTTGAGAATGCAAACATTTTTCTTCTAATCAAGTGCTTATTTTCCATATCAATACTATTTGCTTGCTTTTCTAGTACTCTTAGTACTTATTCACCTATCCTTAAACCGATAATAATTATTATTTTCAGTACTTTTTAAAGTCATTTCTTTAGAGATAGGCAGGCTTTCATGAACTTGGAATTTTCATTTTATGATGGATTCATGAACTTAGAATTTTGATTTTCCGTGGACGTGAAATGGTTTGGAAGCAAAACCAAATCAAGATTTCAAACTTACAATGATTTTAGACTCTTGTTCATGTTGGTGGTTCATTTGAAGGAGTTGATGGTCTTGATATTTTTTGTTTTTCCTCTTACACTGCTTGATATGTATGATTATTTTTCCTGGACTAGCTAGGACAATTGGCAAAGCTTTTGGCATCGTTCATTTCACCGATTCGAGTTTTTAGTTTTAGATTTTTACAGTAAAAAGCTCTCATAAAATATCACATCTAACTTTTTCTACTACAGTAAAAAGCTCTCAAAAAATGTCACATCTCAGCTCGAATTGAAAACTCGAATCCGCGAAGTGAACGAGGCCTTTATAAGCCAGTTTTTGGCTTCCTGAACTCATAAGCAGCTTTTGGTTTCAGAGATGTTTAGTTAAAATACCAGAAGAGCTTCTTGGGAAGCTTATTCAAGAGAAGCCAAGCCTATATACATGGCTTCTCCTATAAGAGTTTCTAATTAAAAAACAACAAGTTACTTTAGAGTTTCAAATAACATTTTTATTTTTGTTTTTATTTTTATTTTTATTAATGAACAAAAAATCTCATGTAAATGTTCTAGCAAGTTCTTTTTAAAATTTTTATTCAAATAATTACTTAAAAGTTGGAGCCTTTTTCTGCTCCTCTTCAACTATATTTAAATTGTAAGCAGGCTCTTTAACTATATTTAAATTGTAAGCTTTTTGAAGTGACAAGATAATAGAAAGACAAGACAACAATCATTCAATACTTTTAAGATGGAGATCAAAATACCCCATCATTAGTTCTGGGATATCCAAAAATGAATTAGAATGACCATATATACGCAAGAAAGAAAGGATTCAAGAATTTAGACACTAGAATCTCAAAAAAAAATTTCATTTAGAAACATTGATTCTAAGATGTCCAACCATTGATAATATTATATGTATGTACGTGTGTACTTTTTTAGAAGAATGTGCATTCTAAGTTTTTTGGACCCTATTTTATCTATATGCTTGCTCTTTTTTTTTTTTTAATTGCTACAATTGGTTACATACAGTAAAACATCGACAAATGAATGTTCGATAAAGGGAAATTTTAAGAAATAGGCATACATTTAAAACTTATGAAAATAAAAGGCCAACTTACCCATGTATAAAAATTAATAGATCATTTCATGGTTTCAATTTCTAATTTTCCAATAAAATTGAAAAAATACAAGAAAAGGGTAAAATTGAAAACATAAAATGTTCTATTGATTTATATACATTGGTAAATTAGCCAATTACTTCCATAAGTTTTAAATATAGGCCTATTCCTACTATTTTTCTTAATTTTAATTCCTCTCAAATCTTGGCCTATTTCTCTCAATCTTCCTTCGATAAATTAATAACTTTGATTAAATAATAAAATCTTCTAATCCCGACTTTGGCCAATATACTAAATTAATAATCTTGCTAAATGCATAAAATAGTACTTTTTTGAATCCTTGAAGACCCAATGAAAATATAAATTAGTAACTAATCAAATACAAAAAAAAAATAATAAAGGACATATAAAACTCATCATATTGAGGAGTTTTTTTTTTTTCCTTATGGGCATTATTTTAAAAAAAAAAATACATATGTATATGTATGTACTTATTAACATTTATCTATAATAAACTTAAATTAATTTTTGAGATTCTATTTACATGTGTATAACATTTATTACATACATAATAATTTTTATAATTATACATGTAAACAAATTAATTTTGAGTTTAACTACATCAACTTTTTTTTTAACTCATACATGAATCTTAGTAAAAAAAATAATACAGACGACATAAGTTATTAAAATATAAAACTCTCCTTAAATTAATAAATATGCATTTATTGATAAATTAATAACCCCATTAAAATAATACTTTTTCTTAGTCCCGACAATAATATTTTATGGAGGTTTTACTTTTTTTTTTTTGAAAGAATTGGTAACATATCAGGTTAATGTAATTTTAGTTAAAATGAAAATCTAGTGATAATGCCTAAGAAGAATCACTTTACAAGTTATACAAGAATACAAAAAAAATCAAACTATTCCTTAAACAAAAATAAAACTAAACAATTTCATAAATAATCAATAATCGAAAACAACATGATCTATTTACAACCGAAAAGATAGAGAAGGTAAAGTATTAGAAGGCCTTAATTCTAAGGAAATAGGAATCTCTCAAAATTTCATGTTCGGTACAGCAATTACAACTTTTTCATTTCTAGACAAGTCACACCCAAGAGATTCACTTATCCCATTTCGAGATAGTCTGAAACCCACACAACATAATTATTAAAGATTTATCGCATACCAAATGCCCTTTAAATATTGTGACCAAGTAATAATCATAATCATAGCTGATGAATAATTGCTCTAGTACTATTCCTAAGGGGATCAATCTTCTGACAACTTACAATGTTAGTCACGAACGAGTGGCAACTCGTGACGAGGTCGAAGGCGAAGAGGGAGAAGAGATTGAAGAGAAGCAAGATGGCAATGGAGGCATCCCAATTCCGGGAAGTTGGATGTCTCTCGCCATGACGATGATTTGCGCTGCCGTAGCCATTGACATGCTTCATTTTCTTGCCTGCCTCTACTATAAAATACAACAAACTAGAAACCACTCCTAAATCAATTATCACCTTTGTCCCATATTTGCATGTGTTTTTCATGCGCTCGTCGTAAGTCCCATATATGCCTTTGTTAGTATTGATGATATCCATAATCTGATATAGAATTGTTAATGGTAATGATAATTAAGGCCATTACCTGAGGCTACTATGTAAGGCTCCTTATTTTTAAGAAACGCATAACTGAACCCATATAAAAACCATAAAATGTTGGAAGTGATCAATCCTTTTAATTAGTCCTCAACATGTTTCGGTAACATTTCTATCACTGTGTTTATTATTATTTTTAAATTTAAATGTATAATTAATAGATTATCTTGAGAAAAATATTATATATAAAATCTGAAGTTTGTTAAAGTTTTCTTTTTTTTTTCTAATTATCTTCCAAGTTGTCAAATACGTATTTTTAAATCTTTTTCGATTAATTATCAGGTTGAAAAGAAAAAACTAAAGGGAAAAGAATATCCCCTGATAATTACTGAACGAGTGAACATATGTGATATTACCTACACCTAAACATTCCTCTCTTGCTTTTCTTAAAAAAAAATCCTCTCTGAACTCCAACGTTAAATGTTGATCATATTTTTTTCCAAAGAGTTTTTTCTTAAGAGTCTAAAAGTAAAAGAATAATCAATTAATTTTTAATTGTTTTACATTTTCTTTTTTTTTAGGTTTTTTTTAATTTCGTAAGAATATGCGACTAGTTATACCTTTTACCTAAACTAGTCAAAAATGCGTGCAAACTCATTTAAAACAACAATTAAACAAATCACCGAGAAAAAAAGGAAGAAAAAAGAAAGGATGAAAGAAATAAGGACAAAACATTAATTTAAATAACCATAAAAAAGTATTTATGGGGATATATTTGAAAATATATAAAAATTAAAAGTTAAAAGATGTAATAGAAAAAGATAAGGGAGGAAAAAGAAGAAATTGAAAAAAACTAAAAGAAAAAATTAAAAAAGAAAAAAGGAAAAAAATCTAAAGAAAAGAGAGAAAAAAATAGGAGACATGCAACGGGGGACAATGAAACGGCATCTTTATCAAACAGATTCTCTCTTTTTAAAGAGAAAAAAATTCCTTAAAGCTCTCACGTGTACCCATGATTCTCTAGAATTGGGGCCTTAAACAACTACAATCACAAATGTCATTTTTGTAATAGTTATATTGACTTAGACCACTCCATATTTGATTATAACAGTGAGGTTATGCTAGTTTAATTTGTTAGATCTTTTAGTGTGTTTGTAGTTATTAGAGTTTGAGATGAACTAGATTTACTTTTACCAAATACTAGTCAAATGGACAATAACAAATAAATTACAAAAATGGAATGAAGAAAAATTTACAAAAAAAGTGATGAGAGATATATCTACGAGAATGGAAGGATCATTCTTGTATAATTATTAGATAATTGTTAAGGAGTGTTAATTTGAAAGTTGTAAAATATGAAGAATATGTTCTTAACAGAAAGATCATGGAGATAACAAAAGATTGGAAAAATTAGAAGTACCACTTAATGGTAAAAAATATTATTTATGTCACTCTATTAAAAAAAAACAATTATCATTTAAGTAATAAATAAAAAATAAGAGAAAGTGTAGGAAATAGGCCAAGTTGTGAAAAAATAACCCATTTATCAAAGATTAGAAAATAATAGGCCATACTTAGTTTTAAGTTTTAAGTTTTCCAATTTTACCCTTATATATTATAGACTATTGATAAACAAATGGTTCAGAATTGATTTTTAGTTGTCTTCAAAAACCTTTTTGCACTTCTTTTGAGGCACGATAATGAAAATGATCTACAAATCACGTATGTTTAACAAAAGTTTTGAAAACAAAAATAAAAAATAAAATAAGAATGATTTTTGTGAAAAAAGTAGAAAACGTTTGAAAGTTATTTTCCATTTTATGTTTTCATTTTATAGTACTTATCAACAATGTTATATTAAATAATTAGTTATTAATTATCAATTATATCATATGTTAATTAATAATTAATAAATAGATTTACTTAATAACTAATAAATAGATAGTAATTACTTAATTATTAATTAAATATTAATTTATTACTATTAAGTTTTTAATTTTATTAATAAAATTATAAATAGTATATTAATTAATTATTTAGTTAAAGATTAATTGCTAAAAATTAATTACATAACATATTAACAATAAAACAAGTAATAATCAGTTATTAAATAAATAATTAATAATTAGTATCAATCATAACTTATGTTAATTATAATCTATTAATTAGTAAATAGTTGGTAAATAAAAAATAAATAGTAATTACTCAATTAATATTTAATTTTAAATTATAATTATCAATATATAATATACTAATAAATAATAAATAATAAATAATAATTAGTAATTAATCATAATAAAAAGAATAATTACCAAAAATTAATCACGTGATATATCAAATAATAGATTATTAAATAAACATTAGTAATTAATTAACTAATTATTTAATTATGTAACTTAAAGTTAATAATTTAAATAGTAAATGAAATATTAATAAATTATGTATATACTAATTATTTTTCTTAATATACTAATTAATTACTTATAATCTAAGTAATGTGAGTGCATTACTATCACTATCATAGTAATTACTTATAATTACTTATTAATTACTATTTTTTAATTATTTATCATATTAATTTATTATATATATGGTTTAATTACTAATGTACTCGTTAATGATATTATTAATATATTAATTTTTATTTGTTAAATAATTATCAATTATTAATTACTTAATATATTAATTTAAGATTATTAATTACATGTACTTAAAATAAATATAAATATAACCAAACACGATTTCACTCTTTTATCATATTCAAATCAATGTCTTGAAAGACTACCAAACGTAATTTTAGAATCAATTCTAAAATAATATTTAAAACAATCTTATTTTTATTTTTATAGCGAAAATAAAATTATTTTGAAAATGTTAACAAACTAGCAAAAAGCTATTTTTTGTTTCGATTATGGGTGTAATTCGGCTGGATAGGTTCGGGTTGGGCCAGAAAATTGGACCGAGCCGCACGGGTTAAGGAAACTTTGGGCCGCAACACCCTCTTGGACCCTACAAACCGTCAAATAATTTATCAATTAATTCACCCGATAAATCACCTATGAATTAACTTTGAACCTCTTTTACGGAAATAACACAAGTTACCAATGTGTAGGAAATACGCTGTATCGTTACAGGAAATTATGTGAGCTAGCAAAAGAACCCGATGGACATATATAAATCAAACTCCTATAATCGCAATGCTACTTGTAAACCAACAAGTCCGTCTCATGATTATAAAACTCTAGCGCTATTCCACTAAAAACCTAGAGCTGCACTCTCAATTTATATAGCGTATTTACAAAGCTCTGATTAGCTCTAGTCCACGACTCAATATATTAGTGTATCATCCCTATAAGATATCCATAATCGACTTGAGGTCAAGTTCCGTTTTACCTTCCCGATTATATTTATCTTATGTTCCATTATCATACCATCGAAATAATAAAATTATAAATAGTATATTAATTAATTATTTAGTTAAAGATTAATTGCTAAAAATTAATTACATAACATATTAACAATAAAACAAGTAATAATCAGTTATTAAATAAATAATTAATAATTAGTATCAATCATAACTTATGTTAATTATAATCTATTAATTAGTAAATAGTTGGTAAATAAAAAATAAATAGTAATTACTCAATTAATATTTAATTTTAAATTATAATTATCAATATATAATATACTAATAAATAATAAATAATAAATAATAATTAGTAATTAATCATAATAAAAAGAATAATTACCAAAAATTAATCACGTGATATATCAAATAATAGATTATTAAATAAACATTAGTAATTAATTAACTAATTATTTAATTATGTAACTTAAAGTTAATAATTTAAATAGTAAATGAAATATTAATAAATTATGTATATACTAATTATTTTTCTTAATATACTAATTAATTACTTATAATCTAAGTAATGTGAGTGCATTACTATCACTATCATAGTAATTACTTATAATTACTTATTAATTACTATTTTTTAATTATTTATCATATTAATTTATTATAAGATTTAGACTATTATCTTTAGAGTCTTGTCTTCCACATGTTCTTCACATTACATGCATGACCTAAAGATTTAGAATGACAGTCTCAGACTTTCAGTTTGTTTATCATACATTCAACTATTATGAACATAAAGAGGACAATACATAGATATATAAAATAAACAAATCTTTATTAATAGTCAAAATATCTCAAAGAATATTGTTACATTTATTCCTAAGGGCATAAACGCTAACA
>NW_010357321.1:71973-75364 GCF_000414095.1 Morus notabilis
CATTACAAACAGTAAACCATTAGATAACACAGAGTAGTCCAATGGCTGAGTGCTCATATTTTCCAATCCACTGATAATGCATAAGAGGATATTATTGACTCTTTATAGGAGCTATGGATTCCACTATCTATGAATAACGAATCTACGCATACACGAGTCATACCCCCAATGTACCGGCAAGCGTACCTTTACATAATGTTAGGATGTCTCCCTTTAGTACATCAAAGGATATAAGTCAAGCATACGGGTTCATCATCCATCTCAGGATTAGGATGACAACATATAATTCGTCAAAAGTGAATTGTTTTATTCAAACATAATTATTAATTAAAACAATTCAACTTTGGTCCGATCCAATATAGATTTCACCACTAGAAACTATATCAATGTCTACACCCATGGAGTCCCACCTTCGACAACCAAGACAAGCCGTCTCTATTAGGAAGTAGACAATATAACAATCTTAACATGAATAAAGCACCCAACTTTATTCCCTCGATTGTGGATCATAAGATTTAGACTATTATCTTTAGAGTCTTGTCTTCCACATGTTCTTCACATTACATGCATGACCTAAAGATTTAGAATGACAGTCTCAGACTTTCAGTTTGTTTATCATACATTCAACTATTATGAACATAAAGAGGACAATACATAGATATATGAAATAAACAAATCTTTATTAATAGTCAAAATGTCCCAAAGAATATTGTTACATTTATTCCTAAGGGCATAAACACTAACAGGTACTTGAATATATAACAAGCTCATATTTATGAATTTATTTTATGAATATACAATTCATTGGAGAATCAATGGGACTCAAAGAGAAAGATGTAATTAGAGAGGTTAATGGATTTCAACTAGTTCTAATTATGAATTATTTATGGAGGATTGATCTATATGAAATGACTATAGCAAATGGACATTTCACAGAGTAAATATATGTATATAACTTCAAGAGTGCAATTCCAAGTTTATAGTGAAATTTTATAATAATAAGATTTATTAATTAATTAAAGAGTTTGGTTAATTATTAATTTTATTGGAGCTTGATATTATAGGTCCATGAGTCCCCATGTCATCCTTATAATTCTACAAGACACTGAGGGTAAGACAAATATTTAAAATTACAGAATTCTAAATTATATCACTTGAAAATAATTAATTAAGAATTAATTATTCGTTAGATAATATGATTATTTAATTTGAATTTTGAAACACACATGTGGTGGGATCACATAGTGCCTGTCACGCCCCCCAAACGGGGTGGGTGACGTGGAGCTCGGTTAGGGATTAATAAAGCATATTCCCAGACCGGGCCCCACACTTAACTGCATTAAAATATAACTGAATTACATAATCCGGGAGCCTCTAACACACATGGCTCCACCCCACAGGACATACAGTATCGTACATACATGCTCATGTAATTAATCATTACAACAGACATCAACCACAGTCTAGTGAATCCAAATATTACATAAGTTTACAGAATTCTCAAATTCCTTACATTTGTCCAAGAGGATGTTCACGATCCTCACTTGATTCCAACAGCAGCACAACTCAGCTGCTCCGTAGCAAATATCCAGCTACTGTGCACCGCTTCTCGAGTCTCCTGGGAGGGGTTTAACATTTAAAATATAAAATGTGAGCGAAAGGCCCAGTAGGATATAATATTGGAAATATTTAAAATAAATGAGCGCATGAATAAATAATTAAATACATAAATAAAATAAGACATTCAGTCCCGACAGAATAGCCAGAACCTCACATCCTTTTTCTCAAAGGAAATATAACTGAAAATAACCATGTTACAGGCTTCAGCAAGTAATTAGTACAAATTACTTACCTAACCAAGTGCCTCGCCTACCCGGACCGGTTTCGGGTTCTGCCCCCGAGGATGCACTCTCCGCATCCTATCTAGGCTTATAGCAATAGACTCTATTACCAGTTCACAAGATCTCTTTGCTTAAGAAATCATTTATTAAACATTTTGAAATCGTTAATACGACCCCACGAACTACTCAAGCCGCGGGCCCCATGACTGGACAAGCCATGAGGTTCCATGACTAAACAAGCCATGGCTTTCAAAGCATTTTCTTTCGCAAATCAATCCATTTCTTTAAAACATTTTCAAGGCCAAAATCCTTTTTGAAAACAGGCTCACAAGGAAAAGGGATAGAAATCCTACCTCGCACAATCAAACCTGGGACTAGCGTTGCCTTTTCCGGTTTCCGCTTCCTCAAGCCCCTTCAGTCTGAATCCTCAGCGATCACTGATACAAGATAACACTTTTGGATCAATCTCATTCCTAAAGCAATCCAAATCTCAATTTCCAACCAAGATTTCCTATTAGTGTGCCCTAATCCATTTTCAGGTTTCAAATTATCATTCCAAGGGTTTTCAATCTCAAAACAAGGATTAACAATGCTAATCCATCTATCTCAAGTCCCCAAATGAAGCTAATTTGGGTTCTCCCCGAAAACAGGGGTCAAAACAGCAATTTCAGGCCAAACAGGGTCAAACCCCGTGTCAACCGGTCGACCGGTGACAGAGAAGTGCAACCCTACCGGTCGACCGATAGTGTGCACACCGGTCGACCGGACAGGTCGACCGGTCAGCCTGCAATCCGGTCAACCGCATGGGTCGACCGGTTTCCATGTGATCCGGTCGACCGCACAGGCCGACCGGTGAAATCAGCTGCGTGAGAGAAGCTCGCGGAAATCAATCCGAAACCTGCAAATCCAGTCCCAAATCGAGATTTTTCAAAGGGAAACCACTAGATCTGGGTTCTAGGTCCTAAAACAAGTCCAAAGAACCCAAGATCTCCAATTTCTACTATAGTTTTACTCATAAACCATCAAAATCCAAAATCCGGTTTGAACCAAAAATGGGTTTTGAAATCCGAAAACGTAAGATTCAAGAGAGGTTCTTTCAGTAATCTTACCTCGAATCCTTCTCTTAACATTGAAAACTTCTTTAAATCTTTGCTTGGTTCAAGATCCGTTTGATTTGGGACAAAAAAAAAAATGAGGAGAGAGAGAGTGAGAGAGAGAGAGTGAGGGAGAGAGACGCACGGGAAAGGAAGAGAAAAAGAAAAGAAAAGGAAAAGAAAAAAAAGAAAAGAAAAGGGAAAAAGGAAAGAGGAAAGGAAAAGGGCATGTGTACAATATTTAAAAAAAAACAGTCCAGAAATGCCCCCATACACACTTCTGGGTTAAAATAAATTACTGAGAATAATTTAAATACCTTGGAACTATTTAAACTCATACGTGTCAAAAACATTTATTAATTAAACTCAATTAATAATCCAGATTAGGCACACTAATAATCTTAATTACCTTAATTAATCTTAATTAATTCTTCAGGGTGTTACAGCTCCACCCCC
>NW_010357321.1:75831-77447 GCF_000414095.1 Morus notabilis
TTCTTCATAAATAGCACCGGTGCACCCCAAGGGGAAGTACTATTCCGGATATATCCCTTTTCTGCCAACTCCTCAAGTTGCGTTCTTAATTCTTTCATCTCCGCCGGAGCCATCCGGTATGGAGGGATGGAAATAGGTGTCGTTCCCGGGACCAAGTCAATACAGAATTCAATCTCCCGATCTGGTGGTAAACCAGGTAGCTCATCAGGAAATACATCTGTAAACTCATCCACTACAGGGATTCCCACACTATCTCTGATCGCTTCAGATTCACCTTCTAAGGCAAGAAGGGAGGAGAAACAGGCTAAATTCTTCCGTCCCCCAACGCTGTACTTCAACAGTCATTCCCCAAGGACTGGGTCCATCTCTGCCTGATAAGAAATTACTGTTTCGGAATCCGTCATCAAGGTCACTTTCTTACGGTAGCAATCAACAATTGCACCGTGTCTTGACAGCCAATCCATTCCGAGTACCACATCAAACAGGGTCATCGGAAGGATAATTAAATCTGCTCTCAATCGCTCACTACCAATCGTGATTTCACATGATTTACACACACTCATTACCTCCACACATCCCAGTGGGGAGTTCAAAGTCATCGGGACTTCTAAATTCTCACTCTTCAGTTTCAAAGTCTGAACAAAAGAGCTTGATATGAACGAGTGTGTGGCACCTGTATTAAACAACATGTGAGCAAAAGAATGAGAGATTATGATCATACCATCAACCACCGCGTTGCTGGTCTGACCTCCAGAGCTACCTCCTGCCAGGGCATAAGCTTGTCCCTGTACTTTTCCATTTCCTCTGTCACCAGCATTAGGCCGCTGAGCCGGAGGCCTATACTGTTGTAGTGGAGGCAGTTGTGCCGGTCTCGGCGCTTGAGGCCGGAACTGTGTATACTGAGGTGGCTGATAAGTCGGCGCAGGAGGGTATGGCATCTGTTGCGGCTGATATGGTGGCATGTATTGTGATGGCCCTTCTTGGCTGTACGAAGCATCACTTTGGGCTTGTTGAGTCGGCGGTCGATTAGGACAATTCCTCCTAATATGACCCACCTGCCCACAATGGTGACACCTGGGCCCGTATGGAGCATTTCTGTCACTCCCGGATGAACTGCTGCCACCGCTTGCCATTTCCCCAGCCATCTGCCCCTGGTTGCGGTTTCTTCTACCACTCCGCTGTGGTCCACCCGAAACGGAAGGTCTACCAGAGACAGAGACTCGACCAGTTGCCTCTTTGCTTTGATGATAGGCCAAGTTATCCTGTTCCACCTGTGTAGCAGTAGCTACCAAATCCCGGAAGTTCCGGAGTCTCAGAGCCACCAAGGATCTTCTCACAGAGTTCTTGAGGCCCTTCTCAAACTTAAGACATTTCATGTGTTCAGACTCCACTAGTGATGGCGCAAACCGGGATAGGTTATTAAACTTGGCCTCATATTCCCTTATAGACATGTCTCCTTGTAGTAAAGACATAAACTCTAGCGCTTTTTCTTCCCTGTAACTCTGAGGGAAGTACTGTTCATTGAACAACGTCTCAAACTGTTCCCAGGTCAACCCTGCGACATCCATTCTCCTCTTGACCTGTTTCCACCAAGTGTTCGCTAAGCCCTCCATCTT
>NW_010357321.1:77628-78055 GCF_000414095.1 Morus notabilis
TCGTTTCGAGCTCTTGTGGCCATGCCTTGAAAGGCAGCATACATGGCATCCAGAAATCCTTGATTCTGTTGTGCCGGTTGATTAGCAGGCCTACGGCGAGGCGCCATTTCTTTCAACTGAAATAAAACTAGACTATTCAGTGGATTACAGATGTCACACATGTATGTACAATCCTGGGGTTGGTGGGATCACATAGTGCCTGTCACGCCCCCCAAACGGGGTGGGTGACGTGGAGCTCGGTTAGGGATTAATAAAGCAGATTCCCAGACCGGGCCCCACACTTAACTGCATTAAAATATAACTGAATTACATAATCCAGGAGCCTATGACACACATGGCTCCACCCCACAGGACATACAGTATCGTACATACATGCTCATGTAATTAATCATTACAACAGACATCAACCACAGTCTAGTAAATCCAA
>NW_010357321.1:81195-81518 GCF_000414095.1 Morus notabilis
GTCAACCCTGCGACATCCATTCTCCTCTTGACCTGTTTCCACCAAGTGTTCGCTAAGCCCTCCATCTTGTACACTGCAAACTCTACCCAGTATTCATCTGTAACTCCCATAGTACTCAAATGCTTGACAATGGAGTCTAACCAGAACTCCGCCTCCTGGGTCCTCTCTCACTATTAAACGAGGGGATAGGCGCACGCCTAAATTCCCGGAAGTACCCTTACTTCCTATTCTCAACCGGCCGCTCGTTGCGAGCTCTTGTTGCCATGCCTTGAAAGGCAGCATACATGGCATCCAGAAATCCTTGATTCTGTTGTGCCGGTTGA
>NW_010357321.1:82846-82997 GCF_000414095.1 Morus notabilis
TCTCAAAACAAGGATTAACAATGCTAATCCATTTATCTCAAGTCCCTAAATGAAGTTAATTTAGGTTCTCCCCGAAAACAGGGGTCAAAACAGCAATTTCAGGCCAAACAGGGTCAAACCCCGTGTCAACCAGTCGACCGGTGACAGAGCA
>NW_010357321.1:83073-112683 GCF_000414095.1 Morus notabilis
GGTCGACCGGTTTCCATGTGATCCGGTCGACCGCACAGGTCGACCGGTGAAATCAGCTGCGCGAGAGAAGCTCACGAAAATCAATCCGAAACCTGCAAATCCAGTCCCAAATCGAGATTTTTCAAAGGGAAACCACTAGATCTGGGTTCTAGGTCCTAAAACAAGTCCAAAGAACCCAAGATCTCCAATTTCTACTATAGTTTTACTCAAAAACCATCAAAATCCGATTTGAACCAAAAATGGGTTTTGAAATCCGAAAACGTAAGATTCAAGAGAGGTTCTTTCAGTAATCTTACCTCGAATCCTTCTCTTAACGTTGAAAACTTCTTTAAATCTTTGCTTGGTTCAAGATCCGTTTGATTTGGGACAAAAAATGAGAGAGAGAGAGAGAGAGAGTGAGAGTGAGAAAGAGAGAGTGAGGGAGAGAGACGCACGGGAAAGGAAGAGAAAAAGAAAAGAAAAGGAAAAGAAAAAAAAGAAAAGAAAAAGGAAAAAGGAAAGCGGAAAGGAAAAGGGCACGTGTACAATATTTAAAAAAAACAGTCCAGAAATGCGCCCATACACACTTCTGAGTTAAAATAAATTACTGAGAATAATTTAAATACCTTAGAACTATTTAAACTCATACGTGTCAGAAACATTTATTAATTAAACTCAATTAATAATCCAGATTAGGCACACTAATAATCTTAATTACCTTAATTAATCTTAATTAATTCTTCAGGGTGTTACAGTGCCACACGCTCATTATAGGAAGAATCCTTCTGGGATTCAGTTGTTTCCTCTTCAAGTTATCCAGTTTACTTATTGGACAAGTTATCTGATTGAAATTCAAATTAAATTGAAGTTAGACTTTAATTTGAATTTGAATTTGAATTTGAATCAATATTGGACTTCAAGATAAAGGAGAAAATTTTCTCCTTCCCCTATTTGCTAAAAAGGCCAACTACAAGGGAGATTATCCCTGTGCGGTTGGCCTTGTATAGATAAATGAGAGAGAAAATTATCTCTATCTTGAGTTGTTTTACCTGTATAGATAAATGAGAGATAAATTTATCTCTATCTTGAGTTGCTTTATCTTTAAGTTAAAAACAAAGAGCTCGGACTCTATAAATAAGAGTTTGTAGAAAATTGAAAAACACAATTGTGGTCGGTTTATAGGGAGAAAAAGTTTTTCCAACCCCAATTCCATGTCGTACATGTGTTGATGCTCATGGATAACCTATGAGAGACTGATAACTGTTTTATCTAATTTCAGGTGTGCCCACACACACGTTCTTAATAGAATCAAAGAATTGATGAGGAAGTCTCTTAGTGATCTAAGGAATCTGAGCACTAGGATTGTTCGTGGTCAAAAAAATCAAGTTATCATTCTAATCAGTTGCTAAGTATAATTCTTATTCTAAATTAATTAAATTAATTTATTCATTATAAATTATTATATTATATAGCCTTCACAAAAATGTTAAGAAAATTTTTATTTGACCAATTTGAGTTTCCATGCTTCCACACATTACATCGTTTTACAAACCAACAAAAAAAAAAACACGTATAAGCACACAGAGAGAAAACAAAGGCTTTAACAATGAATGATTTAGGGAACAATATTAATCACTTTGATACTATATCAAAAATTGAAGAAGAATATAAAAGGAAAAAGATAATAATATAACAACGTTCCTACATCCATAGACTAGGAGAAAAGGGAAAATTCAATAGTATGAGAATTATAGATGGAGTACATAAAAATATAAGTTATAATTTTAGAATCAAAGTGCTAATAATATATTATATATGTAGAGAGAGATGAGTTTTAATAGTTAAGTTTCTATCTATATTTACTTATTAAATATAAAAATTTCAATGACATGACATGATAAAAATCTAATTTCATTAATTGCTATAATTTTTTTGATCAATTACCCAATTTTATAATCATTAGATTAATGTCTTACGATTAAAATAATGATACCCATAGACGAGTGAATATTTAAGTAACCATTAAAATCACAAGCATATATAATACTACTTTCCCTAATTTACACGTAATACTATTAGATATGATATTTACGTATACATAAACATAATGTATATATAAAATGGGAGAATATAGTAAATAACAAATTTTTAAAATTAAATGAAACATTTATCGTGCAAATGTTTCATTTACTACATAAACTATTATTTACTTTAAATAATTCTAAAATTTGTAATTTACTGAATGTAATTTAAAAATCTACTCTTTACTACAATTTCCCACGTAATGATTTAAACTATAACTTTGAAATTTTCAATGAGCTAAGTTTGCAATCGTAAAGTATAATGTAAAGCTATCTATCCAAGGTTATAGGTAAAATTTTCATTTCAAACCGGAAAACACAAAAGAAAATGGCTATTGTTATCTTTTATTATCCTAGAATATTTTTTTTTAAAAGAATTATCTACAAGCTTCACATTAGTGATAATCATATTGGTATAGGAAAAAAAATAATATCCCTAAGAGTTGACTTTTAGGAATCAATACTCTAATATCACTGTCATTTAGCAAGTTTGAACCATAGTTAAAACCTTTTTCCTTCATTATTTTATATCAAAAAAATTTTAAATATGCAATCAAATTTATAAATTAGGATCCGTTTAGTTTGTTGATTCGAATTTTTAATTTGAGTGAAGATGTGACTTTATGTGAGAGCTTTTTACTGTAGCAAAAAAGTTAGATGTGACTGTTTCTGAGAGCTTTTTACTGTAACAAAACTCGAATTCTAAACTCAAATCGGTGAAATGAACGAGCTTAAATTAACTCGCATATCTACTAAACATCAATTAACCAAAATAAAATAATACTTTTTTTATCACTATCGATGCGAAACATCATCACATATGTAATAATGTCATACAAACCCGAAGGGTCTCATATTTTTATTGACTCTCACTGTTTACTGGTATGTAACAATTTTATCATTAGTGTTATTTTGTTTTATTTTGTTTTTCATAAAAAATTAGTAGAGTAAACAACTTGCAAAATGAGAGATAGATCATAAAAGGCGAGGGAAGGGTATTCAAAAATGTTTTGGTTTGGAGAAATAAATAGATAAGTAGTTTATTATATTATATTCTTTTTAAACGTTTTGAAAGAGAGGATAAAAAAAAAAAAACTTTACAAAAAGACTAACCATGGTTCATTGTTAATTAGGGGGTTGGGTTAAAGTAGGGTTTTCATATTAAGGGGAATAGACACGGGAAATAAAGCAACTTTTGTTGAAGGGAATGGGACAAATCCTATATGTGGGACACATTTGTGATCTTCATATTTTTATCAAGTTTTGTTAAGTAGTTTTATTTTTTAAAATTTTGATGTTATTCTGACATGATCAGATAGTTTATAATAGTATCCAATCAAGAAGGTATACTATTTTATGTTTTATTGTAAAATTCTCCATTAAAAAAATAAGTTTTTTCTTCCATAAAGTAATTATTTCTTAGAGAATTATATGATTAACACATGAAAATATATCTTATGATAGAACACAATTCTAAAGTATCATATTTCCTTAAAATCACATCAAATGCAACGAGATATGTTTATTTAGTAAAATTTGATGACAAATAGTTGAGAATTGTGTTTTAAAAGTAAGATATTTCTTTTCATATGCTTTCACAAAATTCTCTTTATTTCTGCCCCTACTCCCCAAATGAAAACCCTAACCCAACTACCTAGTTAAAAATCAACCATGATTAGTCGTTTTTGATCTCCACAAATAAAAAGTTGTTTTTGACCCTCTCTTCCAAATTAAAAACCCTATAATAATCTCTCTTTATTTCTCACTCCAAACAAAAACAATTTTCAAATACCCTTCTTTTCTCTCTCTCTCTCTCTCTCTCTCTATCTCTTATTTTTGCAATTCCAGCCGAAGAAAGAGGGCCAAAAAGAAAAAAGAGAAAGTGGGTGGTGGAAATGGAATATACTGGAAAAGAAAAGGAGAAGAAGGCAACAACAACGACAAAAGCCAAAAACCCAAAGGGCCTCCTTAGCCGGTCACCAGAGGGTCAGGGTCCTCAAAAACAAAAACCCCACAATTGTACAGTTTCACACACTGGTACGAATTTTCTTTTTCTTTTTATTTTCTTTTGTTTTGTTTAATTTCAATTTCAATTTTAGATTTTCCTTTTTATTCCCTTTTGTCCAGAAAATTTTCATTTATAATCAATTACTCCAATGAATGACAATTTAGAAGATCTAATAGGAAGATGGCGAGAGGGTCGTTTCGTATTATCCATTCCTCTCTCTCTCTCTCTGTTAAAAAAAAACTTTTATTATTTTTGTTGCTCTCTCTCTCTCTCGTCTCTACAGACTACAGATACTACTATCTGAAATTAAGAGAGAGAGAGAGGGAAAAAGAAAAGAGAGAAGAGCGGGACACTGAAAAAATAAATTTTTTTCGAGGGGGTCCATTATTTTCTTCTTGTTTTGCTTCAAAGCCCTAGATCCATAAATTCCTTTTTCCCGCCCAAAACCCATCTTTCAAGATTGACCCTGATGCCTCAATCGGTACAACAAGCTATTTCTTTCGCTCTTTTCTCCAGTCTCAAACCATTTCTCTTCTGGGTTTTTTTTTTTTCACCGATTTTGTGTTTTATCTTTTATCTTTTGTTTTTTAAATTTGCTATGAATACATGAATTCACATCATTCATGGCAGGTTGGTCGATGATATCTTCCGATGGATCCAAAGCCGCTCAGAATCTGAAGCTCCGGTGCTGGTTCGACCACTTCCATTCGGTATTTCTCAAAGAGATCTGCGCCCACGAGAATAGTCTCCGGCCAATCCCTCCGATCCTCGGCGACGACGGCCGCTGCGCCGACCTTTTTAAGCTCTTCCTCGTCGTCCGCGAGAAGGGCGGCTGCAATGTCGTGTCGAAAAAGGGGCTCTGGGGTTCCGTCGCCGAGGAGTCCGGTCTCGGCCTGAACTTCGCTGCCGCCGTCAAGCTCGTCTACATCAAGTACTTGGACACGTTCGAGAGATGGTTGGATAGGATTTTCGTTGAGGAGAAGAGCGGAATCTGTTGCTTGAGCATTAGCTCCGATGTGGGCCGCTATTTGATGGAGCTTAAAGCCGAGTTCAAGGGCTTTCTCAAGTCCTTTGGCGACGAAGATGTCGTGATCTTGGAGCCGGAGACGGTCGATCAGGAGAGTTTTTCTCGAAACAAGAAGAAGAGAAAGAAATGTGGTGGTGATGATAATGGTGATTGTGTGTTGGAGTTGGATGGAGAGAAGGGCTCTGATGAAAACTCTAATCTTGGACTAAAAGACGGTGACCGCGACTCGTCGTCGTTTACCGGGATTCTTGATTGGATTATGGTGGTTGCGAGAGATCCCTGCGACCCCGGCGTCGGTTCATTGCCGGAGCCTTTGAAGTGGAAGTATCATGACAATCAGGAGATTTGGAAGCAGGTCTTGTTGGCTCGAGAGGCCATCTTTCTAAAACGGAATTTGGATTCGGGTTCTGAGCACTCTACTTGGCAGGTACTTTTCCACTAGTTTTGTGTACGCGCATTTTAGCGGAACGGAACTTGATGAAAATCCGACGGTTCATGTTGGGGTTGGTTTTTTTTTTTTTTTTTTTTTTTTTTTTTTTTGACAATTCTCAAAAAGGAAAAGAAAATGTAGCTATCTTGTGGGTTCTGGATTTTACTGTTTATGTTTGTCTGTGGGTGTGTTTATTGCATGTGAGTGTGGACACTCTTGTGTTTCTTTACTTGGTCATATGCTTTTTATTTGATTCGCTTTGTCACTGGGGGCTGAATTTAATTTGCTTTAACTGTTTGTTTATTACGGTCAAGAGTTAGTGAAGCCACTGTTTTTGTGTGTGTGTGTGTGTGCATAAATTAATGCTACCTAATGTCTTATAGTTTAGGCGCTAGGTTGATTATTGGTGTACTAATTTATAATGTCAGCTACAATTTTAGGCTATCCTCTGCTTGTTATAAATGGAATTAGAGTAGACCCAATTTATTATTTATGTGTGACTCTCAAGTGTTAATACTAGCGACACTAGTTTACTACACCAAAATTTTTTACATCAAGTCAGGTGACAAGTTTTTAATTTTTACAAAGTAATGACCCCCGTGTTGTTATATGAAATATGGAGCATTAGTGGTTTCTTTGTGGTCAAAAGTTGTCATGCCATTTGGTGTAGAAATTGTCATATTATTCTCGTCTATTATAGGTTGAGCACGAGCACTAGAAGTTACAGCCTTTAATTATTTTTGTCCAACACATATGGTTTAGAAATTCAATTTTGTTTATATTTTTGTGAGATGGAACACTATAACAAAAAAGGTGTGAACCAAAACTTTTTGGTTCAAACCTACGAAACACTTAAGTAGTTCATTTCACATGTATTGTATCATAAAATTATTTTCGTAGGCCATTACAGGAGGCATTCTTCGATCTTTAAATGCAGGTTTTTTTTTTTTATTTCTTTTTAAAGTTAAAAATTTTTTATCTCTGAAATCAAACTTGGAGAATGTTTGCAAATCACTATTGGACATTCCCTTAAGGACTCAGTAAGCCTTTTTGACTATTACTTTTATGGGAACTTTAGGCTGTTATAATTAGATTGTCTAATATTCGATGGAGTTCTTTTTTCTTACTAAAAAAAAAGGCTATTATAAATACCATGTCCTTTTCTGTTGTAGCATTGCTTGTTGTTGCTTAGCTTTTTCAAGTGGCTTTATCTATTTGGAAAGAAAATTAGTAATCAAAGCAAAGTCTTTTTAATTTTTATACTCCATATGGGGGGTCTTTTTCAAAAGGAAAAAGTAGAAATGAAGAGTCAAGGGAAAATATGGATTGGAATGATTTACTTAATACAACAACAACAAGTCTTAATCTCAACTTAATTAGGGTCGGCTACATAGATTTCACTTTTCCAGGCAGTTTTGTTCAAAATTAAACTTCTTGAAGGCCTAGATCTAGAATGTCTTTCTTAACTACTTTGGTCCATGTAATTCTTGGTCTACCCTTCCCTTTCCTAGTATTAGGTATAAGAATGTCTTCCCAAGCACGAATTGGTGCTTCTAACGGTCTACGTTGGACATGCACGTATCACTTCAAGCGGCCTTCGCGCACCTTGTCTTCTGTTGGTGCTACACCTAATTTACTATGAATAACTTCATTCCTTATGCGATCCATTCTCATATGGCCACTCATCCATCTTAATATATGCATTTCTGCCACACTCATCTTAGATAGATGTTGTCTCTTAATAGCCCAACATTCACTACCATATAACATAGTTGGGCGGCTTACAGTCCTATAGAACTTTCATTTCAACTTAATTGGCATCTTGCCATCACATAAAACTTCCGTAACATTCTTTCACTTAACCCACCCTGCCTTACACCTATGTTGAATATCCTCTTCTATATCTCTTTTGTACTGCACTATAGACCCAAGGTACTTAAACTTCCTAGAAGCCCCAATCTCCACACGATTTAAAGAAATTCCATCACTCTGATTATTTGAGTTACTAAACTTATAATGCATGTATTCAGTTTTCATCCTACTTAACTTAAATCCCTTCGTCTCAAGAGTGTCTCTACAGTTCTAACTTACGGTTAACTTTTTCTCTATGTTCATCAATTAAAACTATATCGTCCGCAAAAAGTATACACTAAGGAACTCTATTTTGGATTTTTCTTGTCAGCTCATCCATCACGATGGTGAAAAGACAAAGACTAAGAGCAGATCCTTGATGAAGGCCGATCCGAATGGGTAACTTTGCCGTGTAGCCTCCAGCAGTTCTCACACTCGTGACCATCCCCTCGAACATGTCCTTAATTACCTTGATATACCTCACATGCACTCCTCTCTTTTCTAGCACCCACCATAAAACTTCCCTCGGCACCCTATCATATGCCTTTTTTAAATCTATAAAGACCATATGTAGGTCCGTTTTGGCTTCTCTGTACCTTTCCATCAGCATTCTAATAAGAAAAATGGCTTCTGTGGGTGATCTGTCAAGCATGAAGCTAAATTGGTTACCTAAGATGGTAGTTGTGGCCCTTAATCGCCTTTCGATAACTCTCTTCCAAAGTTTCATAATGTGACTTATTAACTTTATGCTCTTATAATTGTTATAATTCAGCACATCTTCTTTATTCTTGAAGATGGAGACAAGAATACTTTTCCTCCATGCATTAGACATATGCTTCTTGTTTAGTATCTCATTAAAAAGCTTAGTGAGCCACACAATTTCAACATCTCCTAACGCCATCCAAACTTCTATTGGAATATCATCTGGCCCACACACCTTCCCCTTTTTCATTTTTCATAGTGTAGTTTTAACTTTCGAGACTATGATTCCTCTTGTATACATCACATTAGGTTCTTCTTGTGATCTAAGATTGTCAAACTCTATTGCATGATCATCATTATAAAGCTTCTCAAAGTAACTTCTTGTGACCTAACATTGTCAAACTCTATTGCATGTCTTTATCTTTTGTTAGAACCTAATCCGTATCATCCTTAATACATCTCACTTGATTTAGGTCCCGACACTTCCTTTCTCTTATCTTAGCTAGTTTATATATATCCTTCTCTCCTTCTCTTGTCCCAAGTTTCTTGTATACCTCATCTAAGTAAGTAGAACGAGCCTTACTAATTGCTTGCTTGTATCATTCTTAACACATCTCACTTGATTTAGGTCTCGACACTTCCTTTTAAACTTCCTCACTCCACCACCAGGTTTCTTTCTCAGGGGGCCTTTACATCTAGATTCCCCTAGTACCTCTGTTGCCACTTTTCTAATGCAGCTGGCCATGACATCCCACATAATATTTGCATCACTTATATATGACCAAGTAGCTTAATCTAACAACTTCTCTTTAAATGCCAATTGCTTTATTCCTTTTAAATGTCACCAACGAGTTCGTGGGAGGTGGTTTTTCTTTGTGCTTCTATAGCAAAGCTTAATGCTCACATCTAAGATAACTAACCTATGTTGGGTAGCTAGTATTTCTCTAGGAATTAATTTACAATTCTTACATAGAGAACGTTCTCTATATCTTGTGAGAAAATAATCTATCTGGCTCAAGTTCCTCCCATTCTTAAAAGTGATCAAGTGAGAATCTCTTTTCTTAAAAAATGTGTTTGTTATGATAAAATCATGTCCCAATTCAAATTTCAAAATAGATTTTCCTTTTTTGTTTCGAGCTCCAAAACCAAAATTACCGTGGATCCTTTCGAAGTTTTCCCTATCCTTACCAATGTGCCCATTGAAATCTCCTCCAATGAAAATGCTATCCTCATTGCCTATACGACACATTAAGTCATCCATGTCTTCCTAGAACTTGACTTTAGTTTCTGCATCCAATCATATTTGTGGAGCGTAAGCACTAATTACATAGATGAACTTATTTCCTAGTACCAATTTGAGCATAATAATTCTATCCCATATTCGCTTAATCTCAACTACGTCATCCTTTACAGTTTTGTCCACTAGAATACCAACTCCATTGCGATTCCTTTCCCAACCTGTATACCATAATTTGTGTTCTAAATTTTTAATCTCCTTTGCTTTCTCTCATGTCCACTTCGTTTTCTGTAAGCATAAAATGTTAATTTTTCTTCTTACCATAACATCTACTAACTCCATATATTTACCAGTTAAAGAACCTACATTCAAACTACCTAAATGAATTTTCCTATCATGGGCTAGCTATGCCCTTTGCACACGTCCATGAATGTGCAAGGATCCCCTTGCATATTTTTCACCATATCCGGAGCCCAACATGGCGCATGGGCTCGCTTTCCCCCCCCCTCCCCCCCCGCACACGTCCATTAATGTGCAAAGACCACCTCTTGCCTATTTAAAACTATACCCGGGGCCCGGCATAGCGCGTCGCACGTAGGGAACGCCCCAACAAATTATATGTTAGTGAAATCCGTGAGAGTGACTTATTTTTACGCTGGTCGTTAACCTACCGCAACCCTCCTCCTTTACCCGGGCTTGGGATCGGCTATACAAACGCATAGGCGGAGTTGAATGCTTTTCTTAATAATGTGAACTAAATGCTATCTTATTTAGAAATGATTGCAATCAAGGTTTTTATTTTCACCTTGCCTGTTCATGAACATTCTGTTTCAATTTATGAGAAAACTCATCATTACCTTAAAATAAACTTTGTTTTCTCAACTTTGAATTGTTAATTCTTCTGCCTATAGTTGAGTTCTTGATTTGCATATGATTCTGGTGAATTTGAAAGGTTGTTTTTTAATACAAATATTTTAATTAAGTTTTCCAATTATCTTATTTATTTGTTTTGTATAGGGTATTGTTTTGAATCTATCCTGCTTAGGTAAATTTCACTAGTTCCAATCAAGTTAAATCATTAATAGACATGGAAGAAAGGCGTTAGGCGTTGCTTTAATCATTTTTGTCTGTTATTTTTAGAATACATATAACTATGTGTATGTGTGTGTATATATATATATATATACATATTTGAATTCTGGAAACATTCTTAGCAAACTTTTTATTTATATATTTGTGTTTACTTAATAGTCTACTAAAATCAAGGAATTGAAATTCTTTTACCATCTCTATTTTCTTAAGTAAATTGTTTAAAATTCCAAATAAGGAAGACATGTGAAATCTGAATGAGCTAGCTAGTTAGTTGAGTTGAAGTCATTGTTCAATCTAAAGACCTAGGAATAAAACCACCTTCAACAGGGTTCAAAGGATTTATTGGTAAGGGAGAGAGAGTTGCTAAGGATGCATTTGGAGCAAGGATCCGTATCATAATTCGGATTATAGTTCATGACTTCCTACAGTATTTTTTCTCATAAAAAACACGTAAATCGAGAATAATTCTAAATTATGATTCTGAATTCATAAACCAAACGTTTTCTAACTATTCTGTAACCCAACTTCAAGTAATAAGAAAATGAAATCTTTCAGAACTTGACCGTGGTATATGGGTTTTCCCCATTTGTGTCTCCATATAATATGCATATTACTTTGTGGTTATTTGATGTGATTGCTTTCATGTCTTAGCATATTGCTCAACTAACAAACAATCTAAAAACCTTTACATGTTTGCATTTTTATGTTAAATCGATCATGTATATCCCAACTTGTAGAAAAACCAGAGGATGCATCCAAGCATGTATGGTGATCAACTAGGGTCAAATTACAATCTCAGAGAGAGGATGAAATGCGGCAGGAAGCTTCTCAATGGGAACACAGCATCTCAAAGAGAAGCTGATTCAGAGTCATCCCAAGCCACCAGTGAGTTGGATAGAAGCGTATCAGGATCCGATGATCAGATTGACAAGCTTGGAACAGCCGAATCTTCTGTGCCTGCTTCTTTGATTGATAGATACAATCCAAGCCGCATTCCCATTGGGCAAGCCTTTCAAGCTGAAGTACCGGAATGGACTTGGGAGACATATGAAAGTGACACTAAGTGGTTGGGTTCCAAGGCTTGGCCACTGGACAAATCAGAGCAAAAGTTTCTTGTTGAAAGGGATCCTATTGGAAAGGGAAGGCAAGATTCTTGTGGATGTCAAGAGGTGGGTTCTGTGGAATGTGTGAGATTTCACATTGCTGAGAAACGGTTGCGGGTAAAGCGGGAATTGGGATCAGCTTTTTATGTGTGGAGATTCGGTTGGATGGGAGAGGAAGTTCATATGTCATGGACAAAGGATGAGCAGAAGAAATTTAAGGACACAGTAAGCTCAAATCTGTCATCTCTCGAGAGTAGTTTTTGGGATCAGATTGTCAAGGCTTTTCCTACCAAGAGCAGGGCTGATTTGGTGAGCTACTACTACAACGTCTATATTTTGCGCCGTAGAGCACATCAGAACCGGTTTACTCCAAGTAATATTGACAGTGATGATGAAGAATCGGAACCTGGTTTAGTGACAAATGGTTTCGGGCATGAAGCACCCAATTCGAAAAAGTCCATCTTGTTGACCCCAAACAAACAGCAAAAAAAATAGCAGATAGAATTTGAATGGAGCTTAGAATTAATTCCTATTGAAGACCTGTAAAGCCTTGCAGTCGTGGTTTGAATGACGATTTTTGACATGAACATACCATTTTTCACCTTGCAGCAGAACAAGAGCCCTCACTGCCTTTAGATGTTAAGGTTTGCTTTATAAACATTGTTTTTGTTCAATGCTCAGAAGTGGGTGGTGCAGAAGAGAGAAAGGAATAACATCAAGGGTACTTTGAAGCAGCAAAACTGCAAAGATTCAAAGCAAAGCCTATTCTGGTTATGCTTTCAAATTTTGAAATCTTATTCCTGTCTATTCTTCATGATTACTACATCAAATACATAATACTTCTCCATTTGCTCAGTGTTATATTTCTTTCGTCTCTGAGAGCTAGACTGACCTAAAAGTGAAGCCAAAGGAATAGAATTGGTTTATCGAAATTGGTATAGAATTGGTTTTTATTTCATTCTCATTTTGGTCTCCCATCTTTGTTTAGATAATTGATTACTCGTTTCATTTAATTCTACTTGTTTGTTCATGGTGCATGTTCGTTTAGACGGTAGTGAATCAGTAATGCACAGTGTGACGATTGTGCTTTATGCTTGAAATGGTTTTAAGAAGGCGGTAAAAAGGTTGTATGATCTAAAGCAACTCTCAGGCTCTCAGCCAGGACCGGCTCAAGCTAACTTTGAGGCCTTTGGTGAAATTTGGTAGGTTTTTTTTCCTTTTTTTTTTTTTTTTTAAATACTTTTGCCTCCAAATTTTTTATTTTTAGCAACTTGTTCCTTAAAGTTTTAGTTTTGGATTTTATCTCCTCAACTTGTTAAATAATTGCAATATGTCCCATTTTTATTTCTTTTTGGGTCAGATTTAGGAGTTGATTTAGATTGAGTGATTTGTGTAAGGGTTTGAATTGATATTTGGCAATTTTTGTTCGGGAGTGAGGCTGTCATTGGCTTTTCTATTTGCTAGCAAAATTGAAGGGGTTAATGTTAAAAATTTAAAGTTTGAGAGGTAAGTTGTCAACACATGAAAAGTTTGGGGGTGGGGGGAATGTTAAAATCTAATTTTGTAATTGGTCTTTCAAATATTAGTTGCATTTTTGTTAATTTAAAATCTAATTTCCTAGCTTTTTGAGATGCAACAACACTATCAGTAAATCTTTATATTCAACACCTATATCTCTTTGCCCTTTTTGTCTATGAACATGTTAAAAGGAGAAAAAATTAATATAAATATATACATATATATAACGATTAAGCTTACTTCGGAACTTTATACCAAATCACACATTGATCCATAACGTTTTCATCGTCCTAAAACTAACACTGCTCTATCTTGGTGGTCAGCAAAGCCAAAGCTATTCCTTTCTATTCCATTCCAGTTGAAATTTGGACATTTGCCAGAATAAGTTCTGAAAATTGATAGAGATTTTTTAATAATGTAAAAAGAATAAAACTCCTGTAGTTTTACATCTTGCAGTTGAGGAATTTATAGAAGAGATTCCTAAAATATGATGGTTGGATAATCAATACGAAGAAATAGAAACAACCAACCGTAATGTCGTCGTTACGGTATCTGCTCTAAAACCAAATGCGGTTAATGATTGTGCCCAATATCTTCTCCACATTCTCATCTGGCAGGGAAGAGTCTAAGGGCCTAGTTTGACACATCATGTAGTCTCACAACGAATAATGGGAGTTGATCCTTGAATGATAGGAGAGAGAACTTTGATAAGTCGTCATTCGCTACTATACCACCACCACCAGTGGTTTATTAGTATGCATTTTAGCTCGAGTAAGCAAGTCAGAGGCATATCTCTTCTGATTCAATACAAGTCCATGGGAAATTTTAGCAACTTCTACCCTTAAGAAATAATGAAGGTACCCTAAAAATTTCATAGCAAAGCCAAATTTTTGCCCAAGAGTTTTGTCAAAATGAACAACATGAGTTTGCAGTACTGCAGAGACAACCAAAGGACAAAAGAAAATGGCCAAATCAATCAAACCATGCTCTAGGGCTAGTTTAAGACCATGGAGAGCGTTGCTTGCTTGATTGACAAACATGATTTGGCTTGCTTTGATAGATAAAACCTAGGGGTTGGTCCATAAAGAGAGGTTTGTCAAGATTGCCATGCAAGAAATCATTATTGACACCCAATTCTCTAATGTCCCACTTGTGGCATAAAGCAATGGCCAATATTGTCCTTATAGTAGCACATTTCACAATAGTTAAGAATGTTTCAAGAAAATCTATGCTGGGGATACATCCCTTGGCTACCGATGTAGCTTTCAATCTTTCCAAAGATCCGTCTGCTTTTAATTTTTATATTTAAAAACCCATTTACATCCGATAATATTCATATCATTTGTCCCCGGAATAAGTTTCCATGTTTGGTTATGACACAATGCTGAAATTTCAGCATGCATTGCTTGGAACCATCTTGGATGCTGCAAGACATCCTTGAGTCCTTTCGGTTAAGCTGGAATCCTGTTAATGAAGAATGTTCTACAGAAGAATACCTTGTACTTAAGTTTATGAATTCCTGTTTTGGATCAACTTTTCATGGGATGGCTATGATAGGAATACTTGCAGTGCTTGATACAGGAAGATTTTCGGACAAATAGTTTCGCTCATCGCGCGTTGTTTATGTTTGTTTCCTTTCCTCTCAATGTGTCGTCCCTGTTGTGTTCAGATTCTTCATTAATTTGATAATTGTTTTCTGCATTATCATCTAGAAGGGAGGTTGTAGACTCTGATGGTCGGAGGGATTACTACCTTTTCCATCATGTACTATATAGGCAGGTTCAAAGGTCGAGATTTAGGATCAAATTTGTTTTTAGAGACTCTCCTTAAATACAAGAGCCGAAGAGAAAATTACTGAATTTATCCGTAGAGTGCATGAATTTGAATTTTTATCCCTTACGATTGATTATATTCTTATTACTAAAAAAGATATTGATCTTAAGTGAACATACGAAAAACATCTTGATCCAAAAAAGAGAGATGTAATAGTGTTTTTATCTGTGAGGTACTCAAATATACAATCATTCATATTTAAAATATTGGTCATATCTTTATGAGACATTGCAACTGTTCTCAAGGCTTCAACCCATAAAGGAGTTTTGGCTCTCCAATGTGGAACAACATTAGGGAGGCCAAGCTCAGTTATGTTTTTGTGCTTTCTTTGAGCGATGTCGTTTTGCCGAGATGTGCCAGGATAAGAGTCATAAGACATCTGTAGTTCTGCTGTTCTATAATTTAGCTCTATATATGAATAGTATAGTGTAGGGTAAATTACATAGTAAACTATTATAACCAAACCTTCTTTATAGTTTATCTATATAATTTGAGAGTTCAACTTCATAAAATTATAGTAGCACAAATCAAATTAATAATTATACTGATCTAATTATGAGTGTAATTAATTAACAATATTATTGGAGCTTAAATTATATACATATCTATATGATTCTCTGTTAGCCCCCGAATTTATTAGGATGAATTAGTATAATATTTTAGAAAGATTTTCAGTCTCACAGGACTGTGTAACAATTCTCTGTACCGGGTTGGTGACAACTACTAATGCCCGGGACAAATGGACGCATATTTCTGTACAACACGTACCTTTGTATTACATGTAATTTACATGACAATATCGATGTCAATTATAAATATGTATCTAAATTATGAGATTTTTTGAGTACGCTAACATATCGAAAGGTCAAGTTTTTTGTCTATTAAATCTGTATAAAATCATGTAAAAATTAAAAAATACGTAAATTCAATAATTAAAAAAATCTGACCTACCGATACGCCAAGCGTACTAGAAAATTTCTCTGAAATTAATTGTTAATATAGATATTGTGCATTAATAAGATAAATATAATATAATTATGGATTGAAATTAGATCTTAATTATCTAAATATTGATATTAAACTTTATATAATTCAAAGGTGGCACGTGGCAGTCCTCCTTGAAGAGGACTGTGCCACATGCTCACTCTCAATTCTTTAGGAGGTGGGTGATTTTTATGTTGCTAGATTAAATACCAATTAAACCATCTATTCGGTGAGGTTTACATGTTCGGTGAATCATGAATGCTAGGTTACGAAAGGTAAGGAAGCAGGTTGGTCATCAATTCGAAGGCCGTGTTAGTCAGTACTAGAAATAAACCTTTAGAGGTGTATGTGGACTTCAGACGTTTCGGTCTTATCTTGAATTTCTAAAGTTCTACCTTTAGAAGGTTACAAGTTCATAAATTAGATGGATCGAAAGGAGAATCGAAAAGACAAGGAATACTCAATCTGTGTCCACACACCAATTAATTTAACAAGAGGAGAATAGCAACAAAAAGTGGTGATTTAGGAACGCTTGATCGTCGAGAATTATTTTACAAAATAGGTATGAATACATTATTCATGAACAATTATTGTATATAGCAATATGAGTTGGATCCTAAAGGTTTTAGAAAAAAAAAAAAATTATACCACTTTCACTGCGCTATGCGCATTTTTTGTTTTGTTTTGTTTTTGTTTTTTTGCTTTTTTTTTTTGTTTTTTGTTTTTTTGCTTTTCCAATATCCAAAACACACACGCATGCATACAAAACCCTTAATAACCAAACAGATATAAAGATAGACCTAATTGAATAATGAACAAAATATTTTGTAGAAATAGTTACATTAAATGCATAATATTCTCTTCAATGTTATTAAGAAAAGCATTTACAAATTAAAACATTTTCCATTCAATTTACTATGAAATATGGATGTTATATTTTAGAGATCCTTTGTGAACTTTTATATTAGAGACTTGATTAGTGCGTATACCTTAAATACTGCTTTTGATTTATATAATATTAAAATATTTAAGCTTTAATTAAACAATTCAATTATTTTTATACAAAATATTTTTAATTAGAATTTGTCTAGTTTTTGCTTAATTATTTACATATGAAAGCAGTGTAAAAAGCTACACAAAAAGAAGCCATGAAAGCCATGTTTTAAGCCACCTTAAGTCAGCCAAGCTGAGCTATATAGAGAGAGAGCCGCGTGAGCCGAGTCAAAGCCACAAGCTGATATTCGCGTGGGCCCCACCTCTCCCGCGTTCCCCACTCCACCTCGCGCCAGTCACCTACACGCAAGACTCCCAGGGAGCGCGTCCCATGCACGCGCGATCTCCAGCGCGTTCCAACCCATTTCGCGTGGGTCCCGCACGACAGCAGTAGACCTGGCTCTCTCTGCGCGCGCGCCACTTGTCCAAAGCGGGTCCCACACCTGCGCTGCCAGCCTGCTGTTCTCTCCTCTGCGCACGACAATTGTCTCCCGCACTGTTCAGCGCTAGCACATGCCAAGCACTTCGAGCGCGACACATGGTGAACTGACTCCATCTTCCAACCGTAATGCGACACGTGTTCCCTTTGGTGTTGAATCCGAGTTTCTTTCCAAAAAATAATAGCAAATTACCAGATTTCCTCCTCAAATCATATATATGATTTCTCCTAATTTATGTGTAATTTTATTTTGTTTCCTTTTCTTTTGTAATTTTTTATTTTTATTATTTGTTTCCTTATTTGACAGGCAACCTCTAAACATTATAAATAAGATGGTTAGCCTAAGGTTTTTGGGGGAAATTTTTAATATTCAGTTTTTTATCGTCTTGTTGTCAGTCTCATATTTTCTCTCTAGAACTTGTGAGAATGTTTTGCAAGCTAGGCTAGAGTTCTCTTGGTGAGGTTAGAGATGAACTTCTATTGAGTGACCCAATTCGGGCTTTTAATTCTGTGTGCTATATAGTTTAATATCTGAATGAATTAAATCTCATCTATCTTTCATTTATTTCTCAAAATATTATGTGCCAAGTTTTATATAAGATCAGTCAGGCTTTTCTTATGTAATTCTGCCATGCCCTATTTTGTTATTCAAATTATTTTACAAATTCTCTTTTACTGCAATATTGTCAAATTGATATATTGTCAATTTTGGATAACTTGTAATAATAATATTTTCGTAGTTAGCATGAAGATTTAATTTATTCGATCCTTTTATTTTGTGAATCAAAACTTGAATTGGTGAACGAAACATTAGGGATTCTCGACACTTTACTGTTTTTTATTCCTGAATTTCTTTTACACAAATCTTCTCTCCTTTTTATTTGCACAAAGTCTCAAAAACTCATTGATGTGATTTCCAATTAGGAAGAAAGAAAATCACATAAAATCAGGATTGAGTAGAAAAATAGATTGTTCCAAAGTCACCACTTGCGTTCAATCAACGTGATAAAGAAACACCACACGAAAATTAAAAAACAAGTTAAAGACTCACACCACCTTATCTGGAACAGAAAAACAAGGGTAAAGAAGAAAAGAGCATAACATGCTACTTTTATTAATCACTCAAAAATAATCTCCTCCAATTCAGTGTGTCAAGACCCTTTTATAAGCCTCGGGTTGTTCTTTAAAAAAAGTAAGGTTGACAATTAACTAAACTTGCCTAAAAAACAAAACAGGAAAGAAAACATAAACATGTGTTGAATTACATAAAAGGAAAGGAAATAAAATCTTGGAAATCGAATTAATCCTAGTTTCCAAAGAATGGTAAAACTAAATAAGGAAACTTCTTGTCTTGTCTCCCACGTCTAAGGGTGGTTGTTTAAAATTCTGTCTTCTTGTAAACAAGTCTACACGCATGCACTTGGATCCATTGCACGTCCATCAACACCAATTAATCTACCTTGGTCGTATTGAACAAAGTCCACCAAGGCTTCTAAGTCTTCTGCTTATTGACTTGTATTTGCACCATTCTCCTCTGGTTGAAAAGGACTCGTCCTCGAGTCTAAAGGCTCCACAAATGGCGTAAGATCAGCAACATTAAAAATTGGGGATACTCCATAGTCATCTGGCAACTCTACTCTGTAAGCATTGTCACCCAACTTCTGAACCACTCAAAAAGGACCATCAGCTCTTGATTGTAACTTAGGATACTTTCGGTTAGGAAACCGTTCCTTCCTTAAGTATACCCACACCAAATCTCCAACTTCAAAGGGTTGCTTTTGTCTTTTCTTATCGGCTTTCTCCTTGTATGCCTTAGTTTGTTTCTCAATCTCCTGTTTCACTTTCTCATGTAGCTTCTTCAGCTGCGTAACTCTCTCTTTAGCATCACCACTAAAATAATGATTTTGAAGAAGAGGAGATAAGTCTAACGGACCAAGAGGATTCTTACCATAGACTATTTCAAAAGGGCTTCTTCCAGTTGTTCGATTAACAGACTTGTTAAAGGTAAACTCGGCATGTGGCAGCAAGGTCTTCCATTCTCTAACGTTCTTCTTGATTAGAATTCTTAGCAAAGCTCCCAAACTTCGATTAATAACTTCAGTTTACCCATCCGTTTGGGGATGATACGATGAGCTATGCTTCAACTCAATGCCGAGCTTAGCCCATAGTGTACGCCAAAAATGACTAAGGAACTTGGTATCACGATCAGAGACAATACTTCTAGGAATGCCATGCAATTTAACAATATGATTAAAGAACAAAATCACCACGTGAGTTACGTCACTAGTCTTATTGCATGGGATGAAGTGTGCCATCTTAGAAAACCTATCCACAACAACGAAGATAGAATCTTTACCTCCTTTCGTTTTTGGCAAACCAAGTATAAAATCCATGCTAATGTGTTCCCACGGTGCTACAGGAATTGGCAAAGGCTCATACAACCCTTTATTGCTTCCATGCATCTTCGCCTTTATACAAGTTTCACATCGTTCGATAAGTCTCTTAACATCTCGATTCAACTTAGGCCAATAGAAGCTTTCTTGAATCAGCTTCAACGTTTTTGAATGTCCAAAGTGACCAGCAAGTCCACCTTCATGTGCTTCCCTCACGATTGATTCCCTCAAAGAGCCTTGTGGAATACAAAGTCATTTCCCATAGTAAAGGAATCCATCTCGAATCACAAACATTCTTTGTGGACCCTCCCAACACTTCTTCCATATCTCTCCAAAGTCCATATTAGCCTCAAAAAGCTCTTTAATATGGTCAAAACCGAAAATAGTAGTTTGCATGATGTATAGCAAACTATGTCTTCTACTAAGAGCATCGGCCACCTGATTATGCTTTCCAGCTTTGTGTTTGATAACAAATTGAAAATTTTGAAGGAACTCTACCCACTTCGCATGCCTTGCATTGAGTTTTTGTTGATGGTTAAGATACTTCAAAGCCTCATGATCAGAATATAACACAAATTCTCTAGGCAAAAGATAAGGACTCCAGTGTTGCAAAGCACGAACAATAGCATAAAATTCTTTCTCATAAGTAGAATACTTCAACTTAGGACCATTCAATTTCTCACTATAGTAAGCAACAGGTTTACCTTCTTGGCTAAGAACTCCCCCGACTCCAACACCCGAAGCATCACATTCTACTTCAAATAGAGCATCAAAATTAGGCAACTGTAAGATAGGAGCTTGTGTCGTCTTTTTCTTGATTAATTCAAAACTCTTTTGCGCTTCTTTATTCCATTTGAACACGCCTCCTTTCAAACACTCGGTTATAGGAGCAACCAAAGTGCTGAAATTCTTAATGAACTGCCGATAAAATGACACCATGCCATGAAAACTCCTAATATCCGAAATTGACTTAGGAATTGGCCAGCTTAGAATTGCCTCAATCTTGATTGGATCAGCCTGTATCCCTGCACTAGTTACTATGTAACCAAGAAAACAAACTCGGTTAGTATAAAAAGTGCACTTCTTTAGTTGTGCATACAACTTTTCTTTCCTTAGGATTTCAAAAACCTTCTCCATATGCTCTTCATGCTCGGTTTCCTCTTTGCTGTAAACTAGGATATCATCAAAGTAAACAACAACAAATTTCCCCATAAATGGTCTAAATACATGAGTCATAAGCCGCATAAAGGTACTAGGGGCATTAGACAAACCAAAAGGCATAACAAGCCACTCATACAAGCCTTGACTAGTCTTAAAAGCAGTTTTCCACTCATCACCTTCTCTCATACGAATTTGATGGTATCCGCTTTTCAAATCAATCTTTGAAAAAATCTTAGCCCCATACAATTGGTCAAATAAATCATCTAACCTGGGAATTGGGAAATGGTATTTGATGGTGATTTTGTTGATGGCACGGCTGTCAACACACATCCTCCAAGTGTCATTCTTCTTTAGGACAAGTAAGGCTGGTACGTCACAAGGACTAAGGCTCTCTCTTATCAATCCCTTCTCCAAAAGTTCTTTAACTTGCTTTTGAAGTTCAGCTTGTTGTGTAGGATTCATCCTATAAGCTGCCTTGTTTGGTAATGGTGCTCATGGAATCAAGTCAATTTGATGTTGTATTCCACGCAGAGGTGGAAGTTCCAATGGAACGTCTTCAGCGATCACATCATCAAACTTTGTAATTAGTTCCTTGACACGTGATTCCAAGACTTGCTCTTCCTCTTTTTGCTCTTCCTTGGCCACGGCTATGTATACAGGTTCCCCTTTGTTGATTTGATCAATAACCTCAAATCTGGTCATTAGAGTATCACGTATGGGCTGATTCTTCTTTGCAAGCTCGTTTAGGTGCATTGGTCTCAAGATAATCTTATGCCCATCCTTTGTAAAGGAGTAGGTATTAAGATGTCCATCATGTAGGATATGTCTGTCATACTCCCATGGTTTCCCAAGTAATAGATGGCAAGCATCCATCTTCATCACATCACACCAAATCTTATCCTTGTAATTCTTGCCAATAGAAAAAGAGACTAAACAACGTTTGGTTACCTTCATACGCCCGCCATCTTGTAACCACTGGATATTGTAAGGTTTGGGATGTTTCTCAATCTTCAATCCCAGCTTAGTCACCATCTCTTTTGAAACGACATTAGTGCAACTTCCACTATCCAGATCACCGAACATACCTTACCGTGTGAGGTACATCTAGTGTGGAACAATGCATCTCGCTGCCATGGCTCCTTATCTACATGTTCCGTATGCAAACTCCTTTGAATAACAAGCATCTCTCCATCATCTGGATCAACATAGGCGTCATTTTCTTCTTCACAATCGTCATCATCTACTTGCTGGTCTTCATTGTAAGGTTCTTCATCCTCATCAATCACCATAATAGCCTTTCGATTGGGACAATCAGCTTGTATGTGTCCAAAACCTTGACACTTGAAGCACCTTCTTCTCATAGCATCTCCTTGAGGTTTCTTCTCTTCAACCTTGGAATTAGGTGAATTAGGAGAATTACCTTTGTTAAATGCCTTTGAATTTCCACCACCGATATTGCTGCTCCCTTGGTTGGGGTAATTCGGCCTCTTGTAGGAAGAAGAGTTCGATTTCTTCACATCTCTTTGTTGTTGCTTTTCCACGTTTATTGCAAGCTTATGGACATCATTGAAAGTCCAATAAGGTTGCAAACGAATGACATCAGCAATAGTCACTTTGAGTCCTCCAATGTAGCGAGCTATAGTTTGAAACTCCGGCTCCTTAATATCACACTTGAGCATGAGAAACTCAAACTCACATGTGTAATCCGCCACAGTTAGGTCTCCTTGCCGAAAACTATAAAACTTTAGGTACGCCTCTTGTTGGTAAGTGTCTTGTACAAACCTTCTTTTCATCTCACTCTTCATTTTGTTCCAAGATCTTATCCGTACTTTGCCTATTCGTTCCCGTTCACGCTTAAGATTCTCCCACCATAAAGAAGCATATCCTTTAAGTTTCACTGCCACCAACTTAACCTTTTTCTCCTCCGAATACCCTTTAAGGTCAAATACACGTTCAACTGTCAAAATCCACTCCACAAAGTCATCACCTTGTGTTTTGCCATCAAACTCTGGAATGTCCACCTTGGAATCATCTCTTGTTTCACGATTCCATCTTTGATTGTCAAACCTTCTTCTTGGCTGACCTTTTTCATCACTGGACTCATCATACGCCTCTCCATGATTGGATTGTACTTCAGATTCGCCTCCACTTTCTGGTTCAGCCACTTCACGCCGTCGTTGGGGACGTTGGACACCATGTTCTTGTCTAAGGGGCTGTGGACGTGCTTCTCCTTGAACTAAAGGGCTGGTTGAGGTCGTGCTATTTCTTCAAGCCTTAAGTGCATCATTCTCATGAATTCTGCAACGCTGTCACACATCTCCCTTTGACTTTGTTCTAGGACTGTCATTCTATCTTTAACCGAGGTTTGAGATTGTTGAGATGTTGCAACATCTTGGACGGTCTTTCCTGTAACCATGGCTCTGATACCAAATTGATGTGATTTCCAATTAGGAAGAAAGAAAATCACGTAAAATCAGGATCGAGTAGAAAAACAGATTGTTCCAAAGTCACCACTTGCATTCAATCAACGTGATAAAGAAACACCACACGAAAATTAAAAAACAAGTTAAAGACTCACACCACCTTGTCTGGAACAGAAAAACAAGGGTAAAGAAGAAAAGAGCATAACATGCTACTTTTATTAATCACTCAAAAATAATCTCCTCCAATTCAGCGTGTCAAGACCCTTTTATAAGCCTCGGGTTGTTCTTTAAAAAAAAGTAAGGTTGACAATTAACTAAACTTGCCTAAAAAGGAAAGAAAACATAAACATGTGCTGAATTACATAAAATGAAAGGAAATAAAATCTTGGAAATCGAATTAATCCAAGTTTCCAAAGAATGGTAAAACTAAATAAGGAAACTTCTTGTCTTGTCTCCCACGTCTAAAGGTGGTTGTTTAAAATTATGTCTTCTTGTAAACAAGTCCACACGCATGCACTTGGATCCATTGCACGTCCATCAACACCAATTAATATACCTTGGTCGTATTGAACAAAGTCCACCAAGGCTTCTAAGTCTTCTGCTTCTTGACTTGTATTTGCACCACTCATCTTTTTCATTAATTTACTTGTTATTTATTTTTCTCTAACGCTCTTATTCTGATAATCTTTATTGTTATTTTGTTATCTTTCTATGGATACGACCGCCCTTCTGTGCTACAATCGACCGCTTGTGAACATCACTTTTGGACGTTAATCAAATTTTGGCACCATTACCGGAAAGGTGCTATTAACGAGACTGATTAGTAGATTTTTGAGCCAAATAGATAAGTATACATTTATTGTTATTATTATTTATTATTTTCTTCTACTCTTTCTTCTCGTTTATTTAAAAATATATATATATTTACTGTAAGTTTTGCGTGTGTATTCACTTAGTATTCTATATTTTGCTGCAAGTTTTGATGATATTATTATATTATATTATATATATATATATTTAGTTTATTATACGTGTCTTTAGTTTCTCAAACAAAAAAAAAAAAAAAGAAAGAAGTTGCTGCAAGTTTCCACGTATTCAATCTAAAGTTGCTGCAAACTTTTGTTCTTCTTTTTACTACACCGTCCCTTATTCAAAACCACAAAAAAAAAAAAAAAAAGAGAGTTCTATCATTTTTTTTTTATTTCTGTAGTTTTGGTAAAAAAATCTCACACTTTTAGGATTTCCCTTTTAATTTTAAAATTGATTGTGATTTAATTTTATAATCTTTTATTTTTGATAAATTAAGATTTTATTTTGTTTCTCTATTTGTATAATTTAATCGTTGACTATTATATTGTTGCCTAATTTAATTTTTTCTTTTAAGTCTTTATTAATTTTTAGGATTATGATTAGGCTGTAATTAGTTGACTAATTTAAATTTCTAATCTAGGAATTTCATAATTTGATAGATTTAAGCTTTTGACTTTAGGAATAGTTTCTATTAATTAGATTTCATTTCATAATTTATTCAATAAAATTTAATAATTGTGTGGTTACGTGGAAAGTAAAATCTGAGGGAATTCTGTCTAGGAAAATTGGTACTTAAGTGGGCCTTGCCCCACCAATCTTTTCTAGGAACGTTGCTCTGCGTAGGAGACTATTCGTTGAGCCAAGAGCTATAGTCTTTCCTGGGAGCACTCTCGGTGGTTATAATTTACGTTACTATATAATTATTTTCTTTTGTGTTGATTAAAAATAAAAAAATAAAAAAAATAAAAACAAAAAAAATTAAAAAAAGGAGCCGCTTAGGGTGAATGCATCAGTATAGAGACAAACTAGGGAGATTTGCTCAACGTCCAGACTTAGAAACCCCTAGTGAAATTCTATCCGACTCGTCTTCTACGCCTCTGTCTTCACACTCATCGTTGGAATTCACACTTCAAAATTTATTCGCAATGGCACAACACGAGGAAGTTCAGCCGAGGACGTTGCAAGATTACTTGCACCCAACGCGCACGGCCACCCCATCTTGCATCATGTTCCCACCGAATGCACTGCCTATAGATTTCAAGTCGGGCATGATTGCACTTCTCTCAACTTTTCATGGGTTAGAGAATAATAACCCATATGTACACATCCGGGAATTTGAAGAGGTGGTGGCCACCTTTCACAGCCGTGCTGGGGCCGCAAACACTGTCAGATTGAAGTTTTTCCTTTTCTCTCTGAAGAACAAGGCCAAAAGCTGGCTGTATTCTCTTAGGCCCGGGTCTATTGGTACGTGGGAAGAAATGACGACGACATTCTTCAACAAGTATTTTCCACACCATAAGACCAACAATTTGAAATGATAGATCTTGAATTTCACACAGAAGGAAAACGAAACTCTTTATCAGGCTTGGGAGCGTTTTAAAGATATGTTAAATCTGTGTCCCCACCATGGATATGAAAGTTGGCACCTCGTAAGCTATTTCTACGATGGACTCACAATCCGAGAGCGCCAATTTGTTGAGATGATGTGCAATGGGGATTTTCTCCAAAAGGATCTTGCCGAAGCTATCAAGTACCTAAATGAGTTAGCTGAGAAGCTCATACTTGAACTGGACCGAGTGTTACTGAGAGCACCAGTAGGTCCCGACCAGTTGGAGTTTATCAATTAAGGGAAGAGGACAACCTCAAGGCCCAAGTTGAAGCTTTGACAAAGCAAATTGAGGCCCTCAAAAGCAAAGATAGTAAAGGACCCCACATGGTGGTAAGGACAGATGCACATGAGCCTTGTTTCGTTTGTGGTGGAGAGGGCCATCTAGCTCGGGATTGCCACACTTTAAGTGAAATGAGAGGGGTATACGAGGAGCAGTGTAATGCTTTAGGCGTATACGGAAAACCATATACACCTTTCTCGGAGACTTACAATCCTGGTTGGAAAAACCACCCAAATTTCAGTTGGTGAGATTCGAACCAACATGCACAATCATCTGGAGAGCAATGGAGATCAGAGTAACAATCTCAACCACCAAGGACATATTTTGCGCCTCAGAATAACATGCATACGAAATGGAATTCTCTAGATGATACCATAAAAGCTTTATGGACGCGCTAAATAAGACGAATCAAAGGGTTGATTCAATGCTCACGCAGTTGGTGGAAGAGAACAAGGAAATAAAAAGTCAGATCACAAAGCTGACAGAAGCTTTAATCGTTCAGGAGCACAGTAAATTTCCATCACAAGCCCAGTCCAATTTGAGAGGACAACACATCGCTCAAACTTCCAACTCTGAAGGTCAAAATATCAAGGAAGTTAACGCCATCTCTACTCGAAGTTGTATGAATTTTGACATGCGATCGATAAGTACAACCACTTCGAGTAATGAAGAATCGGCTCAGGAGAAATAAGAGCCAACAAAAATTTCAGTAAAGGTTCCTTTCTCCCAAGCTCTCCGACCTGTTAGAAAAGTGCCAAAAAATTAAAGTGAGATCCTAGAGCACTTGACACAATTGAAGATCAACCTTTCCTTACTATATGTGATTAAGCAAGTGCCGGCCTATGCCAAGGTTATCAAGGATCTGTGCACCATAAAGAGAAAGCACCATGTCAAGAAAACTGCATTCTTGATGGAACAAGTAAGTGAGGTGATTGAGTAGAAGACACCGCCGGAGTATAAGGATCTAGGTTATCCCACCATTTCTTGTCAGATCGGGACACAAGAATTCGGCCAAGCGTTACTAGACCTAGGATCAAGCGTTAATCTCATAACTTATTCGGTATACTCGCAATTGGGTCTTGGAGAGATTAAGCCCACATCTGTGGTTCTGCAACTGGCTGATAGATCCATTAAGAGACCACGGGGAATAGTGGAAGACATTATGTTACAAATTGACAAGTTTTATTACCCCGTGGACTTTCTTGTCTTGGATACACAATCCGTGGTGAATATGGAGTCATCCATTCCCATCATTCTAGGAAGACTTTTCCTTGCCAGAGCAAACACACTTATCAATTGTAGGAATGGTCTCATGAAGATATCTTTCGGGAATATGACCCTTGAGGTAAATATCTTTCATACTAAAAAACAACCACGTGATGACGATGAGTGTCAACAAACTTTCATGATAAACACGCTCATCGATGAGGAGGTTAAACTAGGATATAACTCGAATGATCTTGAAAACCTCCTCCAAAAATATGAACCAGAGAGTTTCAGTCCTTGTGAGCTGGCTAACATTTCTGCCACTTTCAAAGAATCATAGGACATAGGAACCGAGTTTGGGCCACCGTGTTTTGAGGAGCTCCCGACAGGAAGAGAAAAATCAAAATCATCCATCGGGGAGGCCCCAAAAGTCAAGCTAGCCCAACTATCTGAGGGCTTAAACCATGCGTTCTTGGGAGATGAAGGCACATTCCTAGTCATCATCTTTATGATTCCCATTTGCATCTCTACCCCGGTAAGTTAAGGTCACGGTGAACTAGCCCGTTCATAGTAGAACGCGTTTTTCCCATTGGTACTGTCGAGGTTGAGGACACGACCGATGGGAGAATCTTCAAAGTAAATGGCCAGCGTCTGAAGAATTACTTAGATTGGGTGAACCAGGTTGAAGAGATCATTCTCGACGACCCCGTTTACCAGCCCTGACTAGTTTGCTCTAGTGCTGAAACTTAGACGGGCCGCCCGCGACCACCGAAAAGTCCAAATTTTTGCCCGAGAACCGAACCCGAACTGCCTGCACGACCCAACCTGAATTTCACCATGGATGGGCTTTGGGCAGGAGGTGGCTGCCCGTGCCTGGTCGGGCTGCCCGATGCCTGACCGGCTACCCGAATTTTTAAACTTTTTTTATATTATATTTTTATATTGTATAATTTGTATTTGTATAATTATAATGTGTACAATTTAAAATTTGAAATGAACACACGAACTATATAAAAAAAATTATTTCTTCATTGATTTTTAAATTTGTAATTCATAATTGTCTCGTTAAAAACCTTACCAAGAAAAACCCAATTGGGATAAAAACTTAGTAAGAAAAAAAGAGTGCAATCATTGTGGGACGAATTACAAATTTGACGAACTTACAAAGTCTATACAATATTACAATAACACTATACAAATTAGAAATTACAAAGTAAATAAATATTTACAAATTACAATAATAAAATTTAATTTGAAGCAGAAGGATCGTCTTGAAAATTAAATGTTAATCTATTAAACTTGTCGATCCATTCTTGGCTTGCCGGTGAGATTGTATCGTGTAAGCGTTGGTCCGAACGATCCTAATCCTTGATGCACACCAAAGCTTTAACAATATCCTGTTGCAATGCGTTTCTCCGTTCTTCAAGTATTCGGCCGGTTGTACTAAATGCTTGTTCGGCTGCAACAGTGGAGACCGGGATTGAAAAAATATTCATTGCCAGTCGGTTTAGGATCGGCCAAGTTAATGCTCGTGCCCTCCACCACTTAACCAAATCAAACATTTCACTACTGTGTACAACTAAGCCCTCACTCAGGTACGCCATTAACTCGTTGAATCCGCCGTTGTTGCCACCACCTATTGATGAAGATCCATTCCCAGATTCTTCTTAACCTTGAGTCGTCGTCTTCTTCTTCTTCTTAGACAACCCGAAAACATTCAAGAATGAAGGGGATTGTCGTCTCGTTGTTGCGGTTGTTCAACACGAGGTGTGTTTCTAAACCTACTTTCATAAGAGATATAGAGAGAAAATATTTTTTCCTTTATAATAGGAAATTAGTCAGTAGTGTCGATAGCTAAAAATTCACTTAACTTATCTAATCCACTTTCTAAACCTTCTAATTTTAATCTAGGGTAAAAAATAACACCGAAACCATACAACATGGGTAATTTAGACTAATATTTCTTAAACTTCTTTTCCATAGAGGCAATAAGAACTCCTAAAACCTCGTGTGTCCTAAATTCACTAAATAAAATATACATTCTTAAAAGTTCTCCTAACGCTAATGATGACGTTGGGTAATAAGTTCCATTAAGCTATAAGGTAACTTCGTGAAATCTACCTAAAAAGTTATACAAGAGTTCGGCAACTTGCCAATCAGTTTCATCTATAAATCCTGGTCCTAATTTTGCACTAACATAATTTGTTATAGCATATTTATAGGGGATGCATTGTTCAAACATTATATAACTGGAGTTCCATCACATGGGCATATCTAAGGCTAATGCTTTAGGATTTTGATTACATGCTTGTAGAAATCTAAACCAATATTGTATTCTTTGATTACTACCTTGAATCCAAGCAATGTTATCTCTAATTCTTTTAATATGACCTGACATTGATTTTAAACCAGATTTTACTATTAAATTAATTATATGACATGCACAACGTT
>NW_010357321.1:112786-117747 GCF_000414095.1 Morus notabilis
GCCGTTAACGCAACGCAACCACTAGTAGAGTGTAGAAGGTTAATTAATGCTTCATTTTCTTGTTTATATAATTTTAATGCATCTTTCCTAAGAGTAGTTCTAGAAAAAAATTGTGCATTAGGATTATGTACAATTTTAATATAACGCTGCCAATTTCTTTGTTCAGTAAAACTTAGTGGTTGATCTAATGTGGCTATTAATCGTGTCATTTCCATACGATCAACTTACGTATCGTATTTTCACGTGCTTAGAATGCCAGTTTGGCGGTCAAACGATAATTACGTTTGGCAGAGATCAGCTCCGCCTCCTTACTTTTGAAGACACTCTTTAGAGTGTCTTCTTAAGTGTGTAGTGTCGTGAATAGTGTTACCTTATAATTTCTCACCACAATATTTACATTGAGCTATGTATTTAATGTTACCGCTATTGTCAACCTCTTTGAATGTGTTGAAGTGCTCCCAAACTGTTGAGGTGCGCTTGCTTGCATTTCTTCTTAGAACTTGTAACACTTGCACTAGCACTACCGCTTGCCACTCCTCCACGGCCACCAGTGCCACCACCATTACGTCCCTGACCTCTAGTACGTCCACCAGGGGTCAGATTTGCAGTTTCCTCAGCAACTCTTTCTGTAGTTTGCGATTCCTGCGTTTGAAAAACATTAGAAAATTACCCTTCTTCGATGTTGAATTGGGCATCAATGGGAATATCACCACCATAACCAGAGGAAGCCATTATGAAAAATAAGAGAGATTGAGGGCATTTTGAGAGAGATTAAGAGAGATCGAGAGAGATTTAAGCGAGATTAAGAGAGATTTGAGAGAGATTAAGAGATATTAAGAGAAATTAAGAGAAATTGAGAGAAATTGGGAGAGAATGAGAGTTTTTGGGTGAGGAAAATGGTTGGGGGGGAGGTTTTTGGCTTGAAAAGAAAAATTTTCCCAAAAATTCGGGTCCAACGGCTAGTAACATTTTCGGGCAATCAGGCGGGTCGGGCAGGATTCGGGTGGTTCGGGGAACGGTAAAAAATATAGCCGTTGGGGTTCGAATTTTCAGGCATAAATCGGGCGGCGGGTCGGGTTCGGGTAAAAAGATCTGTTGGGTTCAAAATTCAGGCGGATTTCGGGCTAACGGTGAAAAAAATTCAGGCAAGGGGCAAAATTCAGGCACATTCGGGTTACGCCGGAAAATTCAAAAAAAATCCGGCAGACGGCGGGGGACGACTTCTCCACGGCGGCGGGCAGTCGGGGAATGAATATTTTCGGGCTGCCCGAGCCTGTGCCTGAAAATTACCCTGGACAGGCGGCGAATGGCACCTGCCCGCCGTGCCCGAAAATTTTTGAGCACCGGGCATGCCCGCCACCCAAACTTGCACCACTGGTTTGCTCACATCTCCTTTACCATATTTTCATTTTCTGTTTTCATTGTTTCTTTTTACATTTTTTTTATGTGTGTGTTTTTGGAGAATCATATCAGGAAACTCAAGCTATGCTCATATGTGGAATGCTCTTCATTCAGGTGTCTTCTTTCTTTATATTTCATCATTTTTGATACTGGGGACATTGTCTGATTTTGGTTGGGGGTGGTGAGCAAATTCATGCGTAAGAGTGATTTTTGTGATGTTGATATTTGGGTTAAAATTTTTTACGAAGTTATCTGAGTATGATTTCAAAATGTTTAGTTTGAGTCGATTTTCGCTGTCTTGGTTACTAAGAAATGACTTCCAGAGTTTCAGCTGAGAAAATTCCCGAGTTTAAGTGCTTAATTTTTGGTGAGTTAAGAGAGTTGAGAAAATGACTTTTGAACCTTCATTGATCTTTTGAGCTGGTAAAATCACTGTTAGAACATCATTACATGGTTAGTGGTATGCTTGGTGCATATGCTTGAGGGATGGATTTTCGGTTAGATAGGAATGATCTTATATAATAGAGCCTCATTTCTTATATTTCAAAAAAAAAAAAACTGAGTAAGAGCAACATTTTACAGATCATGTAGTTTGGTTGAAATCACATTTGATACTATATAGCTATTTGTCAAAAGAACACCTTTCTACATTCACTTCATTATTGCAGGTTGTCTATTGTAAAAAGAAAAAAAAAGAGAAAAAAAGAGTAATTTATTTTCTTATGCATTTTTTTTGGCTCTTTGTTCATTTCTGTAAATTTCTGTTTGACTTGAATGAAATCTCAAAAGCTGGTTTGTGGTAAGAATAGTGAAATGTTCTAGTAGTTGATTAACTTGTCTTTTGATCAATCTTCGTTTGATTGTTTGTCCTAAATTTTACCTTCCTCACACTGAGCGTTTATTGTTCCATTTCCAACTCCATGAGAGAAAACCTTTGCACTTAAATATTTCTGACACCCGTGAGATCAATGGAGTTGAGACTTCTACTTGGTGAATTTTTCAAAGCTGTATGTGTTATGGTCAGTGATAAGAAGGTTATGGTTTAGAGCACACACACACGACTCTGGAGTTATGACTGAAATAATCTTGATAGTATCTTTTGACTTCTTACTGATAGTTTGTTTGAAATACTCAGGTGACTAAGCTAGTTGAGACTTAGATTTTCTTTGTGACATGATTTCTCTTGCGCTTGGATTGCTAGAGACTAGCAATAAGCTGGTTAGGGGTTGTGATTAGTGTATAAAAATGTCCCCTGAATACTGCTTTTGATTTATATAATATTAAAATATTTAAGCTTTAATTAAACAATTCAATTATTTTTATTCAAAATATTTTTAATTAGAATTTGTCTAGTTTTTGCTTAATTATTTACATATGAAAGCAGTGTAAAAAGATATACAAAAAGAAGCCATGAAAGCCATGTTTTAAGCCACCCTAAGTCAGCCAAGCCGAGCTATATAGAGAGAGAGCCGCGTGAGCCGAGTCAAAGCCACAAGCTGATTTTCGCGTGGGCCCCACCTCTCTCACGTTCCCCACTCCACCTCGCGCCAGTCACATACACGCAAGACTCCCAGGGAGCGCGTCCTACGCACGCGCGATCTCCAGCGCGTTCCAACCCATTTCGCGTGGGTCCCGCATGATAGCAGCAGACCTGGCTCTCTCTGCGTGCGCGCTACCTGTCCAAAGCGGGTCCCACACTATGCTGCCAGCCTGCTGTTCTCTCCTCTGCGCGCAACAGCTGTCTCCCACACTGTTCAGCGCCAGCACATGCTAACCACTCTGAGCACGACACGTGGCGAACTGATTCCATCTTCCAACTGTAATGCGACATGTGTTCCTTTTGGTGTTGAATCCGAGTTTCTTTCTAAAAATCAGAGTAACTTACCAGATTTCCTCCTCAAATCATATATATGATTTCTCCTAATTTATGTGTAATTTTATTTTGTTTCCTTTTCTTTTGTAATTTTCTATTTTTATTATTTGTTTCCTTATTTGACAGGCAACCTCTAAACACTATAAATAAGAGGGTTAGCCTAAGGTTTTTGGGATAAGTTTTTAATATTCAGTTTTCTGTTGTCTTGCTGTCAGTCTCATATTTTCTCTCTAGAACTTGTGAGAATGTTTTGCAAGCTAGGCTAGAGTTCTCTTGGTGAGGTTAGAGATGAACTTCTATTGAGTGGCCCAATTCGGGCTTTTGATTCCGTGTACTGTAAAGTTTAATATCTGAATGAATTAAATCTCATCTATCTTTCATTTATTTCTCAAAATATTGTGTGCCAATTTTTATACAAGTTCAGTCACGGTTTTCTTATGTAATTCTGTCTTGCACTATTTTGTTATTCAAATTATTTTATAAATTGTCTTTTACTGCAATATTGTCAAATTGATATATTGTCGATTTTGGATAACTTGTAATAATAATATTTTTGAAGTTAGCATGGAGATTTAATTTATTCGATCATTTTATTTTGTAAATCAAAACTTGAATTGGTGAACGAAACATTAGGGATTCTCGACACCTTACCGTTTTTTATTATTGAATTTCTTTTACACAAATCTTTTCTCCTTTTTATTTGCAATAAAGTCTCAAAAACTCATCTTTTTCATTAATTTACTTTTTATTTATTTTTCTCTAACGCTCTTATTTTGCTAATCTTTCTTGTTATTTTGTTATCTTTTTGTAGATACGACCGCCTTTTTGTGCTACAATCGACCGCTTGTGAACATCACTTTTGGGTATTAAGCAAGACTAAATTTCAAGGAATAATTTTCCAAGAAAAAAGTTTAGGGAACGAAAGTAACACAATGTTTATATTAGTGACTAACGAAGCCAATAATCCTAATTTTTGTGTACTAGTAAAAATAATATTAAACTGGAAATTGAGATCCTTTTGTAAAAAGGATAATATGCGGTAGGTATGAAAATACATTATCGTTAGTGCATAATTTAAAACCGTCAAAATAATATTAAAATTATATCTCATAAGAAAAGTATGGAAATTTTATAAACTTTGATGAAATTCAACGGTTCTAAACTATAATCAACATATATAACATTTATTAATACTTTACCACAATCCTCTACATCAATTTTACAAATTACACAAGTTAAAACAGCTCGATTTGTAAACCAATCTAAAAGATGTCAGATTGAGATTTTCTCAACTCGTATCAATCATATAAGTTCTCATAATCCAATTCAATCCATACCAATTGGTTTGTTTTCAGTGGATTCACAGATTCGAAAAACACGCTATGTTAGGGTACATACAATTACCTTTTTGTTTTAACCAAATAAGAGAGACTGTTTGTCATGTGACCAATGACAATTTTGTTTATATGAGAATCTTTCTGTCTAGACGCCTTGTGTTTGCCTTAATCATATGAGAAAAAAAAAGGGGTATGCAATGAATCTTAAGGTGAGATGGTTTGAGTGGACTCTAGCACATAGAACATACAAAAGAGTTTTTGTCAAAGAAATCTGCTACAAATATATATATATATATATATATATATATATATATCTTTTTTTTTATATATTGAAGTCTTCTAAGAAAATA
>NW_010357321.1:118059-151693 GCF_000414095.1 Morus notabilis
ATTCCCAAAAAAAAAAAAATATATATATATATATATATATAAATATAAAGAAGAAGAAGAAGCACTTGCAACTTTTAGGTTGGAAGCAAATAAAAGAGAAAAATCACATGTGCAAATTAAAGCTCTAGAACTTTTTTAAAGTTTTTTAAAACGTACGTTCCTTGTAAATAATTCTTTCTCCAAGGCAATTTAAAGGGCAGTCTTGAAGTAACTTTTTATAAGTTCACGGAAGCAAGCCGAACTACTTTAGGTCCTGTTCATTTCGTCGATTCGAGTTTAGAATTCGAGTTTTACTACAGTAAAAAGCTCTAAGAAACAGTCACATCTAACTTTTTTGCTACAGTAAAAAGCTCTCACACAAAATCACATCTTAACTCGAATTGCAAACTCGAATCAGCGAAGTGAACGGATTGTCACATGAAAAAAAATAAAAATAAAAATACTTTTATAGATTTTTTTATTTTTATTTTTAAAAGAAAATATTAGTGTTCTTACCAACTAGTTTATAGTAAAATTTTTGCAACACATTTTTAATACTATTTATAGTACATTTTATGTCATTCTAACCTTATAACAAATTATCTTTATTTTCCAAAGGATTATATAAATAGGATTCAATTGGTGGCTGTATACCTTTCAAATGTTTTTTTTTTTTTTTTTAAGGAACAGTTGAACGGCGGCCAATTAATAATATATTTGGTTAAGCCTATATGAAAGCAACCTTTTTTCTTCTCTTAAATAAAAGTAGAAAAGAAGACTGTTATCAATATTCCTGACTTGGTCAGGTCAAAATCTTGAACCTAAAAGTGCCATCTAGTTTAATGTTCAAAATTATGTAAAGGTTTGGAGAGGAACAATATTATTTGGCACCATATTGCTAAGTGGGTCTGATAACGTAGGACCTATCATATATTAGTTTGTGATTAATAATAATTAATAATTTTAACGAGAGTTTTTCTCGTAGGATATTCTTATCAGCAGAATCAGTTTCTGATGTTTGATTTGATCAAAATCACACCAGATTGAAAAAAATATGCACAAAAGAAAATTTTTAATACAGATCTAACGACTAAAAACAATGACTTTTCGATAGTTCATTTTTTTAAGACTTAGTAGAAAAACTCTCAATTTTAACATGTCATCCAAAATAGTGAGGGGGCAAAATATCCCCAAAATATACCAGAACATGCAAGATAACAACTTTTCTTTCCGGTAATTTGATAGGGAATTTCCCAATTGAATTAGTATGCAAAATCACCTTCAGCTTTGATTGTTGACAGAGAGGAAAAGAAAGCCTGATTTGGTTCCTTATGTAAAAGCAAGATATACCCATTAGTATGAGAAAGAATTTCTAAAATGTGCTTCACCCACTCATCAAGCTATGCCTTTATATTTGTGAACCCCACACGCTTCACAAAATGTCCAACTCAATCATGCTCAACTTGCCTGGATGATCATCTCCATAATTACTGCTTTTGTTAATTTGTCCTCTTTTTCATGGATAAATGGGGAAAACCAAACTTTAATAAGTTTCAAATCCTAATTGAAAGACTGATCTACTGAATATGATTTCAAATAAAGCAACACTACATGTTGTTAGGGAACAAATCAATATCAATATAAATGTAACTTTGGTAAAGTGAGAGTATATATATTCCCTATCATATCAGGGAAGGATGACATTTTCTTTTAGGCATAATTATTGACATTGAACGGTTAGAATTTTACACTATAGAAAATTGTTATTTTTAATTATTAAATTAATTTTTTAATAGTATGATATGTGATTGTCTACGTTAAGAATTTTACAATTTTTACTATAAAAGAAAAAAAAAATGAAAGTATAAAGTAGATAGAATCAACTCTCATAACTCTTTATTTGCGTGCCTTTTTATGTCTTTCTAATATTATTACGTCACATTAATTTTTCTTTTAGATAAATAATGTGATTCATAAATACAAAAGAAAGAAGAGAAATTAAAACTATGCCACATCAATTAAAATAACACATTAAATAAAATGTAATATCACGTCAATTAAGAAGTTAAGACCATTAAATGAAGTGATAAAATCTTATTGAGGACACGAACAAAAGACTTATGAAGGCCTCGTTCACTTCGCGGATTCGAGTTTTTAATTCGAACTGAGATGTGACATTTTCTGAGAACTTTTCACTGTAGCAGAAAAAGTTAATGTGACATTTTCTGATAACTTTTTACTGTAGAAACCTAAAACTGAAAACTCGAATCGGTGAAATGAACGAGGCCGAAATCAATCCTAAAATAGACATGATGATGATAATAGGATGATAATCGCGTCAAATTCATTATTATAGCATGCATATAAGAAATAGTGCCATTATAAGTTACATATATAACAATTTCTTCTCCTGAGTTTCTATAGGAATTTCCACCAAGTTTAACCATGTTAATTGAAATTGACATTGAGAGTTCCTAAAAAAAGGAATTCCATTGAGTTCAAATTATGATTTTGTCTTTAATATAAATTTGCATATTAATTCATTTGACTAGTTTGATCTGGACCTAACATTGCAAGTTTTATATTTTTCAAATAAATTAAAAGGTAAGTATAGCCAATCAAATATTTGTTGAGAGTATATTCATTTTTGGCGAGCTGCATTCATAAGATGTCAATTATTTATAAGAAGCTTATGTGAGAGATTACAGTTGTTACGTAAAGAACAAATTATGCATAAATAATAACCGATATCACTTTTGCACGTACGTAATATGTACCTATGTATGTATATAGTTACGAATTAACCGATATCTATTAGATATTAAAAAAAAAAAGAAAAGATGGAGATTTTTATTATAGCAAACTTAGCAGTCGCATGATTTTGAACGATTCAAATTTTACAGGATGTGTCTCACACCTTGTTATTCATGCGCTTTTCAATTTTCATTGTTTATTTGTTGAGTGTATATATACATAAACAACAAACACACCCCAGAAAAAAGTACATAATTTATCATGATTTTATTTAAATCTATTATTTGTGGTCTTTTATTTTCTTTTTATCAATTGAATGATAATTATTTTAATTTATTTAAATCTATTATTTGTGGCTTTTTATTTTTTTATTAATTGAATGACAATAATTTACTTTTAAATGATGTAATATAAATAATACTTTTTATCATTTTGAGTGGTATTTGTGGTTTTTTCCCATCTACATTTTGCATTTTGTAAACCGTACAATACCATGTATAGATTGAGACGCGTGAATATTGTTTTTGGGCTAACAAGTATAAGATAAACATGATTACGTACACGAGTAGACATGATGACAAAGTTTATATATGCATATAAATACACATACGTACTAATTAAAGCTCTTCATAAACCCGCAGGTCCAACCCACCCCACCCCAATTCAATTCAAAAAATGTAATTTTTAGTATTAAATTTTTTTGGCCCATTCAATGTCTAGCCTGAAGTTTTAGAGCGGAGTGTGAGTTGGGTTTATAATGGCCCGCACACCCTAACTCAATCCGCGCTCTAACTTGCCTCATCTAATATCTAACCCTAAGCAGGTAACTCATTTCTACTATCTAGTTTCTTCATGTTTGAATTAAGCCTCTATGTTTGCTTTATGTTAAGCCTAATTTATGAGTGTGGACTAATTTTTGTTTGTTTTATGTTTGATGTTGAATGGACTACTTTGCTTCATGTTTGATGTTGGATTAAACTTTGAATTTCTATTGTTTGAATGTTGGAGTTATTATTTCTATTTGATAATGAACTTTGAATATTGGATTGAACTTTGAGTTTTTGATTCTTTGAATGTTGAAACTGACCACTTAACCCACCCCGCACTACCCTAACCCAACCCAAACATCATTAGGTTGTGAAATTTTTCTAACATCGTTTGAACTAAATATGTACAACTCACACCCTTTCAAATGGGAGAAGAAAAAACTCTACCTGTACCAACTCAACTTATGAACACCCTTAGTACTAATATACCAAGTCACATTTGTCATAGTACGGAGGAACTTAAATAATATATTCCAGGCATATTGTTTTTTTTTTTTTTTCTTTATTCTAGACATATTGTGGTAATGAACATATACTTAAAATATTATATATCTTTCTCATTGAAGATAACGTTACCATTATTTTCAAGATCGCTTTGATAAGCTATTTGAGATGTGGAGTGGCACTAACTCCAAAATAATATGAAATAATTAAATCAACTATTAAAATTTGTAAAGTAAACACAATTGCTGACATTATGAACCTTTTGCATAGAATCATCGACATCGACCAGAAACTTAGGACCCGTTTGTTTCGCGAATTCGAGTTGAGATGTAATATTTTCTGAGAGTTTTTAACTGTAGTAAAAAAAAGTTAAATGTGACATTTTTTGAGAGCTTTTAATTATAAAAATCTAAAACTGAAAATTTAAATCGGTGAAATGAACGAAGCTTTAGCATCATTTGTAACATCTAAAACTATTATTCATTATGTACATTGCTAATTATTTTAAAAGATTTTTAACACAATTGTCCCCTAAATTTATCGTGATTGATTAAATTGTCATCTAAACTTTTAATTTTGACAATTAAACCCCTTAAATTTATAAAATTATTGTCATGTGCACAGTTACTAAATTTGTTCATGTGTTTTTTATTAGATTTAATGGATTAGAAGTTGAGAAATTGAAATATTTGTGTTATATTTGAATTGAGATGAATTTTTTTGTTGAACGTGTTTTTTCAATACTAATTTAACACAATCATTATCAAAATGGGGTATATTATGATAACTTTATAAGTTAAGAGGACAACTTGTCAAAATTAAAAGTTTAGACAATAAATTGTTAAAACCATACAAATTTATTAGATAAACATGTAAAATATCTTATTTTAAAAAGTCACTTTTATCTTTAAGATTTTTTCTCTAAAAACGTTTCAAAATTAGGAATTACTATTTGGATCATGAGTTATAATGAGAAATCTGAGTTATAATATACAACTCTCATATCGATTGATAATTGCGTTACTTCTTTAGGCCTCGTTCATTTCACCGATTTGAGTTTTACTACAGTAAAAAGCTTTCAGAAACAATCACATCTAACTTTTTTGCTACAGTAAAAAGCTCTCACATAATCAAATCTCAACTCAAATTAAAAACACGAATCAGCGAATTAAAGGAGACCTTAATTTACCACATAGTTTTTTAAGTTTTCTTAATTTTTTTTTATTGACATCAACGATTAACGACATCTAGAGTTAGAATTTCTTTAGCTTTAATTTTTTTTGAAAAACAATTTATAACTATAAGATAGGAAAAAATTATTGCATTGCTTCTTTAACTCTTAACTATCCAATTAAATAAATTAAATACAACGTAATAATTCAACGAAATTTAATAAAAATACAACAGTTAAAAACCATATTATACCATTAGAGTAATCTTTCCAATCTAACAGCTGACACTTCTTTTCTACATTTAATAATGGACATGAACATAAAAAACACTTATGACATGTTTACCTATGCGTAATCGGAATGGACATGAATCAGAGTGGATAGGATTCAGAATGAGAAATCAGAGTCAGAATAAATTATTTATTTAGTGACAGAATTGGAATCGGAGTCACTCCAAATCTCATTCATGCGTTTACTTACACCTAAAATTTAGAATGAATTAATATAAAAGTACTAATATACCCTTTAAGTCAATTTTATATTTTTAATTTAAAAAATAAATTGTGTACTTATTATTTTAAAATTAATTGTAATTAAAATATTTAGAGTCCGTTTGGTACCTAAATTTGTTCCCTGATTCGAATCATGGTTCGTGGTTCGCTACAGTATTTTTTCTTACAAAAAATACACGTAAATAAAAAATGATTATAATCACATGATTTGAATCCATGAACCAAACATCACATTAGTATAATAATAGAGTAATAAAATAATAAATATAAATTCTACAATTATTTAAACATATAAAAATAAATTTTCAAAATTTAAATAAAATAAATAAAAATAAAAAATAGTGCTAAAAATTAAAATATATTATTAGTTTATTAAACAAAATAAAATACATTTTTATTATATTAAAGAACAATAATTAACCTAGTATTATAATATTAGGTAAATAAAATAATAAATATAGGTTGTACTTATTATTTTTTAAATTTATTTTAAATTTTAAATTTATAAATAAATTAGGTATATGATAATAATTTAATATTAATATTAGAAATGAGAGTCTCATTCCTAAGAGGGGCATGAGAGTATAAATCTTATTCTTAAATTTTAAATTTGAGTAAAGCCCACAAATCATACTCAATTCTAAAATAAAAGAAAGTAAATAAACATAAATTTACTCACATTACCCATTCTTCAATCCTAATAAATAAACAATAGAATTTCCCGAAAGACCCTAAAAGATAATCCGCTAAAATGCCAAAAGGGTAAGCATTTTGAAGGAGAGGAATATCTTGGACTGTGAGTGCAAAGTTGACAATAATAAAATTTAAAAAAAAAATAACTTGGGTCCTACGTGAAATTTTGCACCTTATTATTTATTAGAATAATTTACACTGATAGTCTTTAAACTGTTAAATAAGTGACATTTTGATCTCTATTTTTTTAATTTTAATGGAACCATCTCAAAACTCTTAAAATGTTGACAATTAAGGGGATGTTTGGTACCTAGATTCGTTCCCTGATTCGAATCATGGTTTGTGGTTCGCTACAGTATTTTCTCTCACAAAAAATACACGTAAATTGAAAATAATTCTAATCCATGAACCAAACGTCTCCTAAGTCTTTTCCGTCAATTTTTGGACGGAACAATTAACGTCACCGTAAAGTGCACTATATGCAGTCGAAAATACTAAAACACCCCTGTTGAAATTTTTTAATTCAAATTTTTCGGTAAATAATAAATCATTGTTATTTTACTAAATTATCCTTTTTTTTAATCACATGCCGTACATGTCATTCATTCTGTCAAAAAGTTAACGAGAATTGACGGGAAGGGCTTAATTGCAAATGTTTTGAGAATTTAGAGATGATTTTATAAAAATTAAAAAAATAAAGGGTAAAGTGTCACTTATCAAAGAGTTTAAGGATCATCAGTGTAAATTACCCATTTTATTATTATTACTAATACTATCCCCCTTCCTTCACTCGTTCATGTCTGAACAGTTTTTGCTTATCTCAGCTGTAAGAAACAAGCTCTCTCTTTCTCTCTCTCTCTAAACATTTAGAAAGAAAAAAAAAAAAGAAAATCCTCTCACGCAAACAAGGGAAGAAAAGGAAAACCAAATTTTCGCAAAGAAAAACAAAAATCATGTCTTCCCCAAGCAAACGCAGAGAGATGGACCTGATGAAACTGTTAATCCTCTTAACTTGATTGTCTTGTTCAGCTCAGATTTTTCTGGATGTTTTCTTTTGATTATATTGTTTTTTCTTTTCTTTTTTTGGTCAGGATGATGAGTGATTACAAGGTGGAGATGATCAACGATGGCATGCAAGAATTCTATGTAGATTTCCATGGACCCAGTGACAGTAAATCCTTATGTACCCATGTCTTTATTTTCCATTTCCAGTGCTTCTGCAAATAATTTCTTAGTTTTCTTGACATGGTTTCTCTGTTGAGTCTTCTTGATTTTAGCTATTTTGATAATATATGTTATTAGATGCTCTGGATTTTTAGCTCAGAACTTGCAATTTAGCAAAGTATATATTTACCTTTTCATATGTTTTTTTTTTAATTATTCGAAGTTTTGTTCCGAAAGAATAACTAGTTTTCGGCTGGCCTTTTGATTTGATATTGCATTTTCTGAGGTTATTTAGTCCAAATCTGAAGGACCCTTTTCCTCTAGAAATACTCTCACCAAACTTTTCTCTTTTTTCTTTTTCATTTTTTTTTTTGGCCCTTAAATTAATTTTCCTGACACCATGCTGGGCTTTTCTTTCTTTTTTTTTTTTTTCGGTGGTGAAGGTCCTTATCATGGAGGTGTATGGAGGATAAGAGTTGAACTCCCAGATGCTTATCCCTATAAATCTCCTTCAATAGGATTTGTCAATAAGATCTACCACCCAAATGTTGATGAGATGTGAGTATTAAATCTTAATATCTTTTTCCTTTTTTTCCTCTCTGAAATGGGAAGTTTTCCACAAAAAGGAATAGTTTGCAATTCTAATTATATTTGGGTGCAAATCTAATTTCAGGTCAGGTTCTGTTTGTTTGGATGTTATCAATCAGACTTGGAGTCCCATGTTTGGTAAATAAATGTTTACATTTTCTTGTCTTAAAATTTAGTCTGAAGCTCTTTTCTTGATTTTACATTTTAGAGTTGAGAGTTATTGGTCTTATTTGTGTACATTCATGTTTTGAAGATCTGGTAAATGTGTTTGAAGTCTTCCTGCCGCAACTTCTTCTCTATCCCAACCCATCAGACCCTCTGAATGGAGAAGCTGCGGCTCTGATGATGCGCGATCGAGCTGCTTATGAACAAAGAGTTAAAGGTATTGATCCTTTACCAAAGTCCTAGTTTATTCATTATGCATAGTCTCAGTAAACTCGTAGCCAAAAAGTATCAAATTTCTCTTGAACATTTCCATACTTTTCTACTTTCTCTTTACCCTTTATTCTCTAATTTCAGTAAGTTTCTAACTTCATGTTATTGATAGTTTGTAATACATGTTTGTTGTGGGCAACTAGTGAATGACATATTGGTGTTAAGAAATGAAATTATACATTCTGCTGCTTTTATGGACATAAACTGGCGAAGTTTAATCTCTTTATAAACTTGAGTATGAATTTAGACTCAAATTGTATGATGCCTTCTCGTTTTGAATCTATAAATGCAGATCAAGAGAGGTTAGACATTGAGTGCAGACCTAGGATATAGGATCCTTCTTGAATTATTCTGTCCTATACATTCCTTTGTTTCTTTGAAAGGAGAAGTCATTTCAAACAAATTAACTAGTTTATAACTTATTTAGAGTAAACTCTTGACAAAAACGTGAAAAGGTTTGTTATGGAAGTGCTTATACTTTCAAACTGGGAAGGTGTCTTGACAATAATGTGATGTTGTCAATTTGTATGGTTCGGTTTAACCGAGTCCAATCCTGTAACCATGTTGCTAGCTTTGGCCCTTCTGGTTACAACTCCAATGTATTTTCTCAGAAGCAGCATTTAATTTTGGCAATAAGATATTATGATTTAGGTTGGTGGTGCAATAGGGCAGGTCTGTATTTGTTTATTACGTTCCTGGGATTATGCTACGTGTTTTTGGATAATTGTCAATGTCCTAACTTGAGTTATTCTTTTGTAAGTTTGTAATATGTTTGAAATGCAGAACATGTCATTGAAAAAATTATATATCTTTTGAAAACAAAATCACTTCATTGGTTTAAAGAAAGCATAATTCCATATGGTGGCATCATAGAAGTTATGAACTGAAAATCATGTTCATGAACAAAATACGCTGGATTGCTTCATCTTCAAGTGTTCCTTAAGAATCCTATTAATGTGTCGTTTTTTGCTTGGCATCCTCCACAACTTCGAACATAGTTTAGCTAGTTGCTTGTGTTGACCTTATCATCCAGAATACCGTGAGAAGTACGCCAAACCAGAAGACATAGGAGCCACGGCAAAGGACAAATCAAGTGATGAGGAACTGAGCGAAGATGAATCAGATTCTGGCGATGAGCAAGTCGTAGGCCAAGCAGATCCCTAGAGATGTTCCTGCGATCAGTCCTCTGTAAACTCTCTATCTGTACATGATGTTTTAGCTGTCTCAAAATTCATCCCCAACTCCAACAAAGACTGTATATTGGATGGGGAAAGAATTTCCCCAGCCTTCATTTCCCTTCCATTCTTGTAAATAATGTATTGTTGGTTTCATGTTGCTATCTTTGGTATGCTTAATCAATTGGACTCCAGCAGATAAATCCTGCTTTTCTGTAGGAATATTTTACGCGAACTTTTAGATAAACAAGCCTCCATTTTGGCACGTCATGATAAATTGCATGTGTATTAACTAATTATAGCATAAAATGGATTTCACCATGGTGTGCCAACTGAATACTTTTGGCATTACGGTTGGCCGAGGCTTTTCTTGTTAAGGCAGGAAAAGTCATCTCATATAGTGAAAGCTTGAATCAAAGTATCAACTTATCATTTTGAAACGCTTATTGTAAACTTGTTAGCAAAGTATCTTTACATTTTCTTGGAGGGGGACTTCTACTGTAGGGCACCCCATCTCACGCATCAAATGCCCAGTTTTTTTTTTTTTTTTTTTTTTTTTTTTTTTTTTTTTTTTTTTGAAAAAGGGGATTGTTGGTGTCATTTGAACCCTTATTCCCTTCCTCATTTTGGAAATCTCGGGTCTACCAATTAAACGAAAAGAACCTAATTCATTTCTAGTCAAATGGAAGGATTTAATTTTCACTCGTAACATCGCACATTCAACATTAAACAAAAAGCTAGACAGGAATTGGATATTGTGAGATGATTCTTTAATACATTCTTACTTTTGCACTCATCAATGGATAGTTCTTATATACTTATAATATAGAGTTGGATAATGTAAGAGGATTCTTTAAACATTACAGTTATATCGTTGTGCTTAGTGTTTATAAATGCTGCTTAATTTAAAATTTAGAAAATTAAAAAGTATCCCATCAGTTTAAGCTAAACTCATGTTTTTCCCATTTTTTTATAATAAAAAAGTATTTATAGTGTTTTTGAAATTGTCCCGAAATATCAACAATCAAAATCTTGAAAATTAATAACTAAGATTAAATTTAGAGAGAAAATTAAGAATTTCAATAAAATATATCTATTTGAAAAAATTCTAAAATTCGTTAAGTCAGATTAGTTTAGCCTCAAATAGGATCTTTCATGCTCACTTTCAACACATATTTGATCATATTTAGGGCCCGTTCACTTCGCTGATTCGAGTTTAGAATTCAAGTTTTTATACAGTAAAAAACTCTCACAAACAATCACATCTAACTTTTTTACTACAGTAAAAAGTTCTCACATAAAGTCACATCTCAACTCGAATTCTAAACTCGAATCAGCGAAGTGAACGGGGCCTTAGAGTTTTCAAATTGGTTCGGCCCCACACCAGAGCCTACTCCATAGACGTCTGAACACATTGGTGCTTTTTTATATTTAATTTTAAGTTTTAATTTGTTAAAAAATAAATAATTAATGGCTGCAATGATATCTAAATAATAATTATTGAGAATGCTTTTTGTATATCACAAATTTTTACCAGTTAAAGGGATTTTACTTTTTTGAAAGATGAAGGGGATAATTCTGAAATAGTCTTATATGTACTTGTTGGATTAATAAAATATAGGGACAAAAGTTAAATTTGGCTAAAACTTGGGGGCATTTTTTGAGTTTTGTTTTTAAATCTTATGGCTGCAGTCCAGTGACCTTATAAATGGGGTGTCGTATTTTAGAATTCCCTTGAAGGAAAAAACTTCACATTTTTTTTAACCAGAAATTCACCTTCAAAGCATTTCAAAAAAGATTATTTCTTCTCTTGTTGGTTGTTTTAACTTTTTCTTTTTTGTGGAAGCAAAAAGTACAGTTTGGGAGAAAGAAAATGGTGTCCATCATATGTCAGTAAACTTTGTGCCTACTTGTGTACAGTTCATACGTGTTTATTTATACATGTAAGTTTGAAACCTTTCGTTCTAGTTCTTGTTAAGTGAAAATCCACTGATCCTCGGGTCTTTCTATGGTGCATCCATGACACCGAATTGATTTACAAATCACAAGTCTATCGTAACTTTTACAACTTTAACATAAGTTTGTAAGTTCTGACATAATTCACATATTAACATATTCCTTGAAAATTCACGATTCCGTCGTAACTTAACTAACACAAACATTCGAAGTTTACAAGTTATAGCTAGAATTCACCAGTTATTGAGTTTCCGGCACGGTACCAAGAATTTCTCTCGGCACCATAAAAATTCCCCCACTCCTCAACGTGAAAATTGTGCATCTGGTAGCTTAAAAACGCACTACATTCCTCATAAAGTCTACGGGCATTATTTTCATCAACTAGTAAACGTGCGTTTACGAGGACGTACTAAGTTTGACATTAGAAAATAAAAAAATCCTTGGAACTTCATAATTCTAGCATTAAAATACGCAACCATTCATGACCAATAACAGGTGCAAATATGCACTACACAACTTTGAGTCTAATCATTAACCAGTCATTTTTGGTGATTTGAATAACAGCACTCTCCCAGGAAAAACAGACGATTTCACCAACCCTAAAAATTAAAGTTTAGTCCAATTTCCAACTCACCCCAAACTTGATTGGACATTTGTTCGGTGTTCCTTAAAATAAAAAATTAAATAACAACAAAAAGGAGTAAATGTTGAGCAATTAAAAAGGAAAAAAATAATAATAAATAAAAAAAAAGGCAGGATAAAGGTTTTGAAAAAACTATAAAATCTTACAGATAAATATAAAGCACATCTATACAAAAGGTTTCCTTCTTATAAAAGACGCCCGGCGAGGCACAGATTCAATTATAAGGCCAAGAATTCCATGGAAGGAGAAGGGCACTTGTAACCTACAAGGGGTGGAAAAATAGAGGACCTACAGTTATTAACAGTATTGGCTAATTGTAGTTGAGCCAAGAAGGGCCCAACAATAATGAACTCAGCATCTGATCTGAACTCAAAAAGAAGTGATAAATTCTTCCATTACATCAGTATTCTATCCTTTCAGAAGGTCATAGATGGCTTGGCCTCCTCTTCCCAGAATCTGTCCTCAACCTCTTTACAGGGTTTGCCCAACCAACACTGGACCCTCCACTGCCGTTTGCGGGTTGAGCAGACTGGTTAGCCCACCCTTGAGAATGAGGGGTGGATTGTTGTGTTAGTCTCGTGTCCCTGGCGACGGAACCAGGACCTGGGCTTTTTATACCTCGAGCCATACTGGGGGGTGAAATGGGGCCGGCTGGTCCAGTCCTCGCCTTCCCCACAGACTTTTCCCTATCTTTTCTCTTCTTCTTGCAAATAACAAGATCCCCAGGATGAGTTAGACGCGGAGAATCATCCTGCTGATATTGCTCCCTGCTGTTGCCGCTTCCACTTCCATGTCTTGATTCCTTTTGCAGTGGGCCTCTCACCCTAACCGTCTCTTCACTACTGTACATCGGTCCCCGCTGCTGCGGCTTCTGCAAGGGGCTTGGCTCGGCTTCCACCTCGTTTACCATCTTCTGTCTCTTGGTTTGAGCAGCAGGGGCCATCCTTGGGGATGGAGCAGTGGTAGAAACTGGGCCAGAAAAGGAGAGTGCACTTCTGGCTTCTCGAAATTCTGTATCTGGAAATGCAATTTTCAAGATATCGAAGAACAAATCATGTACTTTCCTGGCCTCAGATCTCACCTGTGGAAAAATGGTGACATCATCAGCCCCTCATTATATCCCTGATATATAAGACCAGAAAACACCCTGGTTCTAAACGAGGCCTTTTGACGAGGATCATTCTAAAAGATAAAAGTAGAAAATTAGGCAAAAGAACTGTCCTGAATTTTACTGCAGCTTTCGAGGCAAAATGGCTTTAAATCTAAGTATCAAATTTTGAATTGTTATTTCAAGGCGTTAGCCAGCATTTGCATTTCTCATAAGCACTCACACAAGTTTTCTAGTCTTTCAAAAAAAAAAAAAAATCATCCACCTCAAGAAAAGATGTAAACAGAATGAACTAGTATGGTCATCCAGTGATAAAAAGCGGTAGAGTGTTAAACAGCATTACCTCATGTGAAAATGAGTAGTAATTCATTGCACTTCTTAACATAGCCTGCACATCAAATATCAGCTCCATAACTCCATTATACTCTAACCTCTCTATGCGCTGTTCGATCTTTCGTAAATCCAAAATATTGCTCCCAGATCCACCTGTGTAACCAGAATTTTCAATCCGCTTCCACAAATCCGTAAGCAAGGGAACAATTTGAGATCCTTCCTTATCTATTCGCCTTTGGAGCTTGATTATTACACTCTTGCACTGCATTCAGAAACTTACAGGTAAGTTCCTATAGAAGGGAAACAGAAAGATCAAACTAAACAGAAGCAACACTCATAGGCCAATTATTCCTATGCTCATATCCAACTAATACACCATGAAATAGTACTTAGATGTGCATGTGCGTGACATTCTCCCTCTATGCGCAGCTGAAAGTAGACATCTTACTCCTGTCACAATCAAGGACATTGCAGAAATGTGACAAAGTATACAGTGCATACCCTTCTTTGGACGATGTCAGACATCTTTGTGCCAAAAGCTGAGGTGCCAGTAGAATGTACAACTTTCCCCTCCCAATTGTCCCTAGGATGCTCACTAGCATCATCTGCAGAAGCAGACATGCTATTCAATCTGCTGCTAGATTTTGGCGAAGCATGCAACTTTGACGTATTAGCTACTCTCCGTGAAGGCAGATTCCGTCTACCTTTCGTTGAGGAATCATTCTGCTCATGCCTATAAGAACTGGAATCTCCATACAATTTCATTTCAGGGTCTCCTCTTAACTGCGCTTGATATTTATGGTCCACCTGGAATGGCAACAGTGATGTATCTCCCCGTTGGATAGATGATGTCTCGTTGCTAGATTTGTCTTCTGGCCTTTCCACATTGTGACGGGGACGAATGCGAAGACTGCGTTTCCTTTTTATTTTCGGTTGTAAGACCTGTTCATCTTCAGCCTCTTCACGGTCATGAATCCAACTTCCAGATTGCTGATGATCCATGTGAGAATCTCCGGACACAGCAATTTCCCCTTCCTCTAGTTCATCTGGCTGGAAATTATATAATAACAAAAATAAAAAATTAACCCACTTAGTACGAGCAAAAATTAACAGAACATCAAGAGATAATGACAAGTCGCATACCAGTCTTTTAGAAACAGAACCTGGCCTACCATCTAAGGCCGACAGAGACCCAAATTTCTGAGAAGAAACTGGAGACACTATCCGAGTCAATCGTCGGCTGTCTGAGGATGATCCAGAGGAACCAGCTTCTTCTGGTACATGGTTATTCCTAATAATTTCTGAAGCCCGAGGATACTCGTATGTACCATCACATGCTGGGCCATCTTCTTCTGCTTGGTCTTTATTAACTTGTGGTGCCCCAACAGCGCCACTGAATTCATCATCTTCGTATTCTCCTATCTCTCCCTCTTCTTCATGCATAGAATATCCATTTCTCTCATCAGAACTTGCTTCCGAGTATTCTCCATTTTCATCATCTAATTCCTTGTAATTAGGATGCTTCTTTCCCTTGGGCCGCCCCCTTCTTCTTTCAGGTTTAGGAGACGAATCAGAACCCATTTCACTAGATTCCACTCCAATATTACCACCAAGTAACATCTTCTTCAATGGTCTTTTTGATAAAGCAGCAATGGTGGAATTTACTTCTTTTGTACCAGCTCGAAGCCATTTAGGTACCTGCTCATAGATTGACATCTCCTCAATCCAATCTAGTTCTTCATCCATTTGATCAAACAATTCAACTTCTTCTTCACTTCTTGCAATCATGCGATTAACCTCCTGCAAGGATGGAACATCATGGACAGTTTCTTGATATCTCTCCTCGTCATGCAATAATGTCTCTAATGTCACGCGTCTCTCTTCGTGTGTAGTCCTCTGGTCAAAGCGCCCAGCATTTATAACCTCATCAGCCATGTCAATCTTATATTGTTGAATGTTGTTTCTGATGAGGCTCTCAATAGATCCCATGTATCGATCTTTACCAGCAAGGTCATCCTCTGAATCAACTGTACCTCCACTTCTCAGTTCATCTTCTTTCTGATGGCTGGATATTTTGTCAACAACTGCTTCCATATAAATAACTTTAACTTCTCTTTTCTGTCCAATACGGTGGGCTCTAGCTACTGCCTGTTCCTCATTTTTAGGGTTCGGATCAGGATCATAAATGACAACTGTATCAGCGGACTGAAGATTTAGCCCACGACCAGCTGCACGGATACTAAGCAAGAAGATGAAGCAATCTGAATTAGGGCTATTAAAGTCAACAATGGCTGATTCACGATCCTCTAAACTAGTTGTTCCGTCAATTCGCCTATAGATAAGTCGCCGCCACTGCAAGTATTCCTCCAATATATCAAGGAGTTTTGTCATGGTACTGAAAAGAAGTACACGATGCCCCGTTCTCTGAAGTTTGATGAGGATTCTATCTAGAATCCACAGTTTACCACAAGATCTTACAAGGAAATCCTTTGATAAGTCACTGAAATATGGATAATTGAGCAAAGGATGGTTACAAGTTTTACGCAGCTCCATACACCTGTTATTCAAGGTCTTATAAACCCTAGCCTGGTAAAGTGAATTTTTTTGAACCCTGAGCTTCTCATCTTCCGGGTCAATTCGGAGAGTACCAGTAGATTTGATCCAATCATAAATGGCACTCTGTATAGCTGACATTCTACATCTTAGAACTATGGACACCTGTGATCCAGAATTGCTAGTGAGAATGAATTATAAGCCATGTAAAGCACGTACAAATAAAGGGCCAAGGCAACAGCATACCTTTGGTGGAAGTGAACCCTCAACATCTTCAACACGTCGTCTGAGCATAAATGGCTCTAAAATTTGGTGGAGTCGGTGGATGATGATAACTTTCTTTTCAGTCTCTAGCCAGTCATCTTCTGCATTCTGCATAGGAGCTTCTTTTTGGAACGGCTGTGAGAACCAATCATGAAATGCCTTCTTATTGTCAAAAACTTCAGGAAGAAGTAGATTCAAAAGTGACCATAATTCCTTCAAATCATTCTGCAATTGTAAAATCAATCCAGCTCAACTCAAGAATCTGGATAAAATTATTCAAGAGAAAATGTGAAATGAAAGGTCCCACAGCAGAAGGAAGAAAATGAAAATACAACTATAATTATGGATCATCCTTTGAAAAAAAAAATCCTAAGTTCAGACGATTGAAACACCGAACAAATGACTCTTCTAATCACCAAGTATTTTTTCCATTAAAAAAACTAAATTAAAATAGCAAATAATTTTAGGGAAAAAAAAGACAGCTAAAGCCCCCACTAATGTTTCAGATTAAAGAACCGTTCATATCCTACTCCACGTGCATATCAGTGTGTGTGTTTGTGGGCTTGTATTTACAGTAACCTAATAATGATATTACTATGGTTGCACAAAGCCAATTCTCGAAAGCCACGAATTAGTTAAGCTCGTGCAAAGAAATAACAACGTACATAGCTTGAACCCATACAATTTTGTCAAGGCGTGTTGTAATTATATGTCAAATGAGTATTATAGGAACCTGTAATGGCGTCCCTGTGAGAAGCAGGCGCCTATGGCAACGATATCTATCAAGATCACGCGCTAGAACTGATTCCCTGTCCTTCATCCTTTGTGCCTCATCAATTATAATGTATTTCCAATCTATCTTGGAAAGTTTAGAGCGATCATACATGATGAACTCATAGGTTGTCACAAGGACATTGAACTTCATGGCACAGACCTCCTAATCAAGAATAAAGAAATGTAAACAAAATAAGTTGGAAAATCAATGGAAAACAAAAGCATAAATAAAAAAAATATAAAAACAAAAACAAAAACAAAAAAAAAAAAATGCATATGTCTCACTTGAGAAAACAATTTTGACCGTTGATCCTTTCCACCAACATAATATATGCAAGAGACAGATGGCAACCAAGTATGCAACTCACTCTGCAAAATGAGCTCAGATAGGCATGTTACGGGAAAATCATTATCAAAATCAACAGAAAATAAACTAACCTTCTGCGTTCAAGGAAAAAATAAAGAAAAAGAAACCAACCTTCCAATTTACTAAAACAGCATTTGGAACAATTATGAGATGCGGCCCATAATTCCCTTTGAATTCCATTAAGTATGCAATCAAAGCCATTACCTGCAACAGAAAGTTCTAAATCACTTGACTATAACAGAATACTTGCATAGGGAACTGGAGCACCAAAAAACCAACTCTTTTATATGTTGACAGTCTTTTGTGACAATTGGAGAGCGGACCATAAAGACTAGCTTTCTCTCTCTCTCTCTCTCTCTTTTTCCGTTTTTGCTGAATAACCAAAAAAAAAAAAAAAAAAAAAAAAAAAAAAAAAAAAAAAGAGACCCCTCGAGTAGCTCGATTCCAACAAAAAGCCACCTGTACAGTTTTTCCAAGACCCATTTCATCAGCTAAGATTCCATTTAACTTGTTGTTATACAACGAAAGCATCCATTGCAACCCAACCTACACAATAAAGCCAATAACAGTTAAAGGGCTAGCTCGCTTGAAAGCCCTCCAAAAGGAAAAAATGCTACTGGAAAATAGTGAACACAAAGTAGTGGGCCCAAAATGAAACAACTACTAAAAATGGTAACATACAAGTTGATAGTCTCTTAAAGTTCCAGCTCGCAACATGGAGGGTTGCCTTGCGACTCTTTCATTCACAGCATGTGCAAGACTATAATACCTGGTAACAAATGTGAAAAATGAGAAACAATTAAAAAAGCTAAATACAAAATTAAATCGCATAAGCATATACGCAAGTACATAACAAAGAATGCTAAAAAACAAAGAAATTAAATCCAAAAACCAGGCGGATCTTGGATACACAGCCAGTATGAACCTCTATACCACAAAACCAACTACCCCACGTTTGATATTACTGAGGACATTTTCCACAAAGTAACCCGCTTACTTGTTAACGGATGAGCTATCCTTTGGTGCATTCATTTCCATAAAACGATTTCGTATCATCACTTCCTCCCCAGCACAAGCTGCTGCTGCTCTAACTTCTTCTTCCGATAGACCCTTTTGTCAAAAAACAGTTAATTAGATGAATTAGTGAGAAAAAACACGGGACGGGGCATGAAAAATGAGAAATGGGAAAAACCAAAAGTGAAAATCAGCAAAGAGGTTGGAAGAAGAGGAAAAGAGGAAGAAAAATAATGAGACAAATATGCAAAGCGTACCTGAAGTCGTGCAGCAGCTGCAGCAGCATTTGCTGCCTCCTCCACCTCCTGCTGATTCTTGGCAGCAGTTATTTTACCTCCCAGTTTGTAAAGATATTCTTCTGTCTGAGTCAAGAATGATGAGAGAACTGCATATCTCTCCGCAGCATCACCTTTAATGTTGGTCTGCTGTTCAAGTAACATCTCCCTATACCTTTCCACATCATTATTCTTCAATGCTTCCATCCTTTTGTTCCGATCGTCATCCTTTCTTTTTGAGAATTCCCTCAACATCTTCTCGTGATACTTTGCGACTCCCCTATTTCGGGCAGTCCGTGCATCACGAATGCCCCAGTGAGCCTCAAGAAGCTTCTTACGCCAGAGAAAGATGGATTTCAGTTGCTTATCTCTCAAGGCTTTTTGAGAAGCCTGTACTTGCCTAGAAAGATCCATGCGCTGACGCTCACAGAGCCGAACAAACTTCCTATACGGCCTATCGGGCATAGCCATTATCTCCTGCTGCTGTTGATCAATTTCATCCCTCAAGCGTGCCTGTAAATCTAAAAGTCGGAGCTTCTTCTCTTCGATTTGCAACCGCAATACAAGATCTGGCCTAATCCTTTTTCTCTCCAAATTTACCGCCAGTAAACCACCAATCTTCTTTATATTTTCTGTTCTCTTCTTGTTAAGCACCTCTGCACCTTCCTCAAAAAGAAGATCTTTGACATCATATGCCAATGTTAAATTGTTATTATTATTAATCAGTCCAGGGCCCAAGGAGTCATGTTTCCTAGTAAAGAAAGGGAAATCAAATAGTGGTCCATGATACTTTCTGGTCAGACCAATATCTTTTGGCTGGGATGGTGCAGTGCTCGGTTGTGCAGTGCTCGGTTGTGCAGGCTTTTTAACTTGCATTGCATCAGATGCAGGAACCTGAGGTGCAATGGTCTTTCCCCTATCTATTGAATCACTACGAACAGGAGCTTTTGGAATAGCCCTTTCAACTTCAGGGTCTGTCTTGACAGATACACTAGTAGGACGCTGGTCGTCTTTTCCTGAAGAAATGACTGGTGCGGGTTCCTTCGTCACAGCTGGCGTACCTTGCATGTGAACAGCTGATGCACTTGCTTTCTCATCCCTTGTGGAAACTTCTTGCTTTGCAATGTTTTGCCCACTAACTGATGCAACCACCTGTGCATCTTTGTCACTGGACTCAACATGTCTAGCACGGTCAGCTACAACCTTCCCAGCAGATTTATCCTGAATGTTTCCACCTCCAGGAAGAAATTGCTGCTGCAGCTGCACCTCAAGGGGAGGCGGCACAATAGCCCGAAGAAGTTCTTGTGGGAGAGTACCTTCTCCTTTCTGTCAAATAACAAAAAAGAAAATACAAATCATCTCAATAATTGAAAGGTAGCAACAGTTTAAAAATTAAAAGGTAATATATTATTTAGTTTATCAGGGAGGATGGAAAAAAATATATTTACAAACCTTCAATCGCCTAAATGCTAGAATTTGAGCTTTGAGAACGTGCAATTGCTGTTTGGTGAACCCGTTCTGCTGTTGAGACATCTGAGTAGCTGGTCCACCTTGTGACAGAACTTGACTGCCCGAGGCCCTCTCATTCATAGCAACAGGAGCTTGTGGGGAAGATCGACTCAATGGCCTAAGGTATTGCAGTTGCATATTTTCCGTGCTGCTCAATGAATTTTTCGCATGAAAAGATTGATCCACACCCTGGCTCATGTTTGCAGGTGACTGCAAAGGATGCATTGGAGGCATTCCGTTCCCAGCTACAGCTGTCTGTCTAATAGGCGTTGGGTTTTCTCTTCCATGAGCAGGAAACTGCTGCATCGCAATGTTGTTACTATTGTTAATACTACCAGCATTTGAAGTAGAACCAAAAGGGCCAGATGAAACCACTTGCTTTGCTTTTGCTGACCCCGACTGCCCAGATACATCACTTGATGAATTAGCACGTGGTGAATTCTCACTTGCAACTTGTGGAGAAGTAACCTGCTGCTTTGTCACCGGGATGGGTGTTGGTTGTGCACCCACATTGCTTTCATTTGCTTTTTGCTGTCCAGCCATCCTAGCTTGTACAAGTGGGATGAGCTGCGCCATCAAATTGGCGTTTCCTGGCAATGAAAGATCAATGTTGTGCTCAAGTGCCCATGCCTGCACTGCCTGCAGCTGAGCCATTGCGATCTGGTTGCTTGTCATGTTTTGTATGTTTTGCTGAGATTGTGGCACCTGCATGGGCCTTATGATATTTCCTGGCATTAATTGTCCAATGACTGCTGGCTGAGCCAACAGCTTAGGCTCACTCCGCTGGTCAGAGGCCACTGGCTGCCCTTGCTCCATCTGCTTTTCTCCGCGAGCAAAATGCTCAGACGAATTTTTGGATGATGATGCATGTGCTTGGTTAGCCGCTTGAATGGACATGAGTTCTTGCATTTTCATATTTCCCATTCGTGGGTCCTGATCCTTGCCCGACGGAGGGCCTAACAATCCCATTTTAGCCTGCTGTTGGGGTTGCATGACCATAGATGACTTCTGTTGAGCAGCCTGAAAAGCATACTGAAGATAAGCTTGGTGGACTGGATTCAGTACCTGCTGGTCAGGCCCTTGGCTCCTATTCTGACCCTCCAGAGAGGAACCATGTTGTTGTGCCAAGTCAAAGAATTTCCTTGATTGTTGAGGCAGCGGCATCATACCGGGAGATGAAAAATTGCCCACTCCCAAAACTCCCTGGAGACCGCCACCTTGATATGCTAGAAGATGTTCATTACCTTCAGGTTTTCTTAGTAATTGTTGTTGTAATGGCTGCATGAACAGAAAATTGTACTATAAGAGCCTTAGTCATCAGGAAAAGAAGATACAACTATTTGGGGAAAAAAATTGCCATTGTCATCCTCATTTTTAATTCCGATTGAATAAAGACAATGCAGAAGATATGCCCAAATATGTCGTTGGAAACAAACCAAAACGCCTGAAATCAGACACTGATTTAAACAAAAAAAAAAACCCCTGATTTAGATTTCTATTAGAAACGAGCTCCTGCAGTATGAATAGAATAAAAATTATTAATTTATAACTAAACATCCTACACAAAAAAGACAAGACATCATCCATTATCCAAGTTAGATAAATGCATAATTACTTCTAATCACATTTCTGGAAGTTATGATATACTCCTCAATGTTAGTGTAATATCAGACTCAACACGGCTTCTTGGGAAAGTCCATAAGAAAATGGGAGCAAAGGAAGACAATATTCATGGAAACTGAATCAACAGGACTATACACAGTCACGCACATAATGGGAAAAAGGATGGAGGTTAAAAGCATTTCTAAGAAACAAGAAACAAGACAAATCACAAAACCATGAGAGTACATGGACTTCAATTCACCATATTAACACAACCAAAGGGTCATGGGCAAAGCTATGAAGAATCTCACAAAGTGCAATTCTTAAACTTAAATCATCAATAAAGGCCGAGAAATCCAAGTCATTTCGCTCTGTTCTCAGCTATCGATAACTACCATACTTCAGCAAATGAACACGAAAATCCCATTTCGCCATAACCCAAACAAAGCCGAGTAAACAAACACAATCGATGAATGGACCTGAACTTTTTCAGCAGATTCCAAATTAAACTCAATAAAAATCCTAAATGAGATGGAAATAATCACCACCAAAGGCTAAGATTTTTAACGTCAACTTCAGATACAGAAGAATACAGCAAAAGACAGAATCCTTAAGCAGACCCCACATTTTTGTGATTGAACTGAACCGTTCTTTATCCAACTGAGCACGGTTGATGACCTTATTATGGCTATCCGATTAGTTATCATTAAGGCAATGTCTACTTTGTCTCCTCGGTTAACTAAAAACTTACTCTTCCAAGAAATTAATCAGGAACCAACTAATTAATAACTAACTAACTAAACGTCCAAACGACACAATCCAAACGTATTAATTGCAAAAAAAAAACTCTAGTTGGTACATTTGCAAAGAAATAATTAGAAATGCGAAAACTTTCATCTTTCAGCTTCAACCCCACAAATGACGCATTCCCACGTCCCAATTTAACGGAATTCCACTGAACCAAAAGAAAATCACATTACCTGCCTAGACTGCTGCTGCTGCTGAATTGAGTCGAAGCCCAAGTGCGGCGTCGACACGGCGGACGACGACGAAGACGGCGAGGCAGCCGACGACGTCGATGCCGCCCGCCCCACCGGACCTCCCGGATTCCGGCTGGGTCCTCCTCCACCACCACCACCAGATTGCATGCCCAATTGCACTGGAATACAATACAGACCTACCCAGAAGCCGAAATCCCAGAAAAATACAAAAGAACCTCCGATAAGAGAAAAATTGGGGGCGAAATGAAAAAGTTAGAATACACCCAAAAAGCCCAAAACCCAAGAAAACTAGAAAAATCCCTCCAACTTTCGACAAAAACCTTGTCTGGGCCCTCCGATCGCAACGTTCAAAAACCCCCCCGCAACAGCCCTCGAAGATTTTCTCTCTCTACACCAATTTTCTCTCTCTAAAAAAAGCGCGATTTTCGGAACGGGCATGGACGATGACGATGGTGGATCTCTGGAGCGAGCTGACAAGCCGAGTTGACGGGCAGGAAATTGGCGATTCCACTCACTCTCTCCTGGAGGGTTTTTCGCACGCGATTCGCAAATTTTCTCAGTCAAACCCTAGGCCTTTTTTTTTCTCTCTCTCTCTCTCTCTCTCTAATTTTTCTCTGTTCTTTTTTTTTTCATTTCCCTAATTTTTAATTTCTTTTGAGGGTAACTTTTTTTTTTTCTCTCTCTCTCTTTTTCTTTTTTTTATTTTTTTTTATTTTTTTATTTTATTTTTTTTCTTTTTCCTCTCTCGCTCAGGTTGAGGAACATGTGGGGGTCGCTTTATGGCTTTATGCAGCTAACAATGAGGCTGATTCCGGTGCCTACGGTTAGATTTTTTACATTAAGTTTACAGTTACTAAATCGGCCCCAGAATCCACAGTAATTACGGTTCGAGCCATGGGTTTTTAATTATTTTATTCAATATTTTTTTTCCTTAAGAAAGTTGTCGTTTTGTTTTTGTCAGGTAAAGGCTACGATCAAGCTTACCTGCCAAAAACGGAAACAGACTCCTCCAATAGCAATATGAAACGTGTCCCACATGAATTTGTCGTTTTTTTTCATTCCTTTTTTGTTGTGAGCAAAATAAATAACGATGTTTTTACATTGACAAAATTAATAATAATAACGTTGTTTTTACATTGACAATATTAATAATAGTAACGTTGTTTTTGCTGTGAGATAAAATAATAATAATTAACTTTATTCGTTGAGATTATTACCTTCCATTTTCATTATTGGAGTCGCCAAAGATGGACTCTTTTTTAAACCATGAATGATTGGGTATGAATCTCAGGTGAGAAAGGATCTAAAAAATTGAGGCATCGTTCGTTTCGCTAATTCGAGTTTTGTTACAGTAAAAAGTTATCACAAACAGTCACATCTAACTTTTTTACTACAGTAAAAAGCTCTCACATAAAATCACATCTCAACTCAAATTCTAAACTCGAATCAGCGAAACGAACGAGGTCTGAATGTATTGTAATTATATTGGCAGAGTGTTTGTTCTAGAGTAGTAGGCTACCAATGCGAACTTTGTAATGTTGTAATAGGTGAATCGTAACTGCTGATCTTTTAAGTTGTGAGATGCATCTAAATTGAATACCATTTCCAATTAAAACAACTCATATTCATTAGGTGAGTTGGTCTTTTATCTACGATAAAATAATTTTTTAAAAAAAGTTTTTTTACGGTGGAGCAAGATACTTCACTCCACTAGTGAAAACTGTAGGATTAATTTTTTGAGTGGAGAAATTTTGTGTAGTGCACTGTAAAATTTTAATATGGACATGCACGGATTTAATCATTAAAAAATAAATATAACGATTAAAAATAATTGTTCATACCGGTAGAGTAAAATAACATGTTCCACCGTAAAATAATGGATGAATAGAAAGTTATTTAATTACTATATTGTTATTTTCACCATTTGATACTACACACTTTGAAAGATAAAATAGTCTTTTTAAAACTTTAAAGGGTGGATTGCATAAATCCTCTCATTAAAAGATGCAAAATGATGAATTTGAAAAGAGAGAGTTTCATTTCACCTCTCACTTCTCTCTAAACAATAGGTTGAGGTCTCGTTCATTTCACCGATTCGAGTTTTCAGTTTTAAGTTTCTACAGTAAAAAGCTTTCAGAAAATGTCACATCTAACTTTTTCTGCTACAGTGAAAAGCTCTCAAAAAATACCACATTTTAGTTCGAATTGAAAACTCAAATTCGCGAAGTGAACGAGGCCTGAGACTCTCTTTTCATCCCCCTCTCTCTCCATCCATCCTGTTAAACATACTCTGAGCAAACATGTATCTACTCGAAAAGGAATCGTTTAATTTGTAAGTGTTGTCGGAAAATTTGTTTGATTGTGGTATGGCCACTCTTTTTCAACCGTGATACTTCTTGTGAACAACAACAACAAAAAAGAAAAAAAAAAAGAGAGAACAAAATTTTATCATAAGAATTAATAAAAATAGGTACATGTGATGAAAAAACAAAATATAGAGCCGAATTAACAATAAAGTAAAAAAAAAAAAAACATGAAAAAAAGATTAGATAAGAAATAAGTAAAAAAAAGTATAAAAGATTAAATATATAAACAAAAATAAAAATTAAAGTATTTTTTTTAAGCTTCGAGTAAGAAAAACAACAGACAACAACTAAATAAAAGTATAAGAAATGAATGGCATAAATGAAAATAAAATTAAATAATTTTTTCTTAAACTATAAGTAAAAAAAAATAATAGATATAAATAAGTAAACCGTATAAAAGATGAAAGATATAAATGAAAATAAAGATTAAACTATTTTTTCTTAAACTCTAAGTAGAAGAAAAAAATAGATAATAACAAGTAAAAAGTATAAAAAAAAATAAAGATATAAATGAAAATAAAAATTAAACCCTTTTTTTCTTAAGCTTTAATAGAAAATATATATAACAAGTAAGTTAAAGTACAAATGATGAAGTGCATAAACGGAATAAAAATTGATCGGCAACAGCTAGTTTCATCACAACTCGCATGTGTCAGTGCAATAGGATATGAATTTGACTATTATATTTATTGCATATGAAAGAAATAATTTTATGATGCAATCAAATAAATTTTCACTCATCGCCATACTCTATTAATAGTTTAAAAGATAATTTTTAACTTTTTTGATTAAGAGTGGTGTTATGTGAGGTTTTAGTCTGAAAAATGATAAAAATGATCATTTTATCATGTAATATAAAAATATTATTTAATTTGACCCCCTTTTCTTAATTCTAATTAAGAGGAAATAGTAGACGCATGAATAAAAGCTCATATTACATTATTTATCTTAACATATAGACCGCAATGCCTATTTTGATGAGATGAGTCTTATGGGTTCGGAAGTCACCTTCAGCTTTTAATACAAACTATTTCATTTGACCACTTTTTCTTAAACCTCAAGTAAGAGAAAACAATAGATAAAAAGTAAGTAAAAAGTATAAAAATGTGAATGACATAAATAGAAACTAAAATTAAACGACTTTTGTTAAACTCTAAGTAAGAGAAAAAAAATAAATAATAAGTAAGTAAAACGTACAAAAAGTGAAGAGTATAAATAAAAATTAAATCATTTTTTCTCAAGCTCTAAGTAAAAGAAAATAGTTTATAACAAATACATGAGAAATATAAAAGATGAAAGGTATAAATGAAAATACAAATTAAACCGCTTTTTTTTTAAACTATAAGTAAAAAAAAAAGAGTAAATAATAAGTAAGTAAAAGGTACAAAAAGTAAATAGCTTAAATGAAAACAAAACTTAAACCATTTTTTTAAGCTCTAATTAAGAAAAAAGAGGAAGCATGAACGGAAAAAAGGTCGACAGTTGTTTGCTCCATCCCATTTTTATTATATAATTATAATTAGACTCTTTACCGTGAAATAATATACACACAAATATATAGGCAAGTGAAATTTGATATTCAAACTTAGGACTTTAGTCTTGAATATTGATATTGAATATTGGATGTAGGTTTGAAATTGTTGGAAAATGACTTATAAAACTCATTATTATGAAAGACCATTTCCAGGTTTGATTTTAACTGGGACTCGTGTCACATGTTTAACTCCATAAGAAAATTAAAATGAAATATTTATATGCATCATTTTAATATTTATATGCTTAAAATGATGCATAAAAAAATAAGACGGGTCACAAGAAGTTGATCGACTAGTCAAAATTATTACACAAGAATTATACTTATTAGAGTTATTTATTTTCATTTGTTAGTAAGAGTATAATAGTTTTTGATTAATTTAATCGTAACTGAATAATTAAAATGTAATGCCGTTTTTGTTGAGTTTACTTGAGAAAACAATTCAACTGTTTTTTTAATTAGAAAAAAATGCATCAATAGTATATTTTATAGATGCTAATAAAGTAAATATCATAAACTTAACTAAAAATTATAGCTCGTTTGGTTGTAGGATTCGTTATCTGATTCGAATCATGGTTCATGGTTCACTATAGTATTTTTTCTCATAAAAAACACACGTAAATAAAAAATAATTCTAATCTCATAGTTCTAATCCATAAACTAAACGGGCTATTAATAAATATCATAATTACAATAAATCCATATTTATTATACCATAAAATACTAAAATTACCCTTACTGAAAATTACCTATTCATAAAACCGCGATTAGAAACCCACAAAACATCAATCTCTCTCCTCACTATGCATGGCTTTCTCAATTCGATCCCATCTCTCTCTCTCTCTCTCTCTCTCTCTCTCTCTCTCTCTCCCCCCCTTCCCATCTGTTAGCCGTTAATCACGAACTCCATTGTGAACTGCATCAACTAAGATAGAGAACCAGAGAACATGGTCGTGCACTTTCGAAAAAAAATTTAATGCAGTGAAATGGGATTTTAATTTTTTTTATTTAAAAAAAAAAAAAAAACAAGATACGACTAATGTTTCTATAAAATGAACTGAAATAATAGTTCCTACCTATTTGGCAAAGACAAATCCAATAACTCCTTCACAGCTTTCTCAACCACTCGATCTTCCTAGCTATATATAACTCTTCCCAGAATCAACTGGTGTGTTGGCACTAGTGAATTCTCTTATTCAATTCTGATCCTTGCAACCTTTCTTGGTTATGGTTTACTTTTCTCTAATGGTCAAAGAATAGGAACCATAGTGTATAGATGCCAAAAAGAATCCGCCTCCGAAAAGGTTTATAAAGGTATTTATACTGCAAGGCAAAACAAACAAATTCCACCCCTCACCCCCTAACCCTATAGCAGTTGGGGCACACCTAAGCCATGTGGGGCTTGGGTGTGTGATGCAACACTCACGGCGAGTTTGTCACGTGTCAGCTTTTTACTGCATGCTCTTCGATCACAGTCAAACTTTTATACACAACTAAGACATTATTTTGGAATTAAAATTGATTATAAATATGTAAACAAAAAACAAATAATTTATTTTAACAATTAAAACAAATAAATAATGCATAGTATTTACCTTAACAAGTAAAATAAATATTTTATGTGCAATTCATATTGTCACATAAAATATACATGACACAAGCCTAAGACCACTTAGTCTAATGACACTAAGGGTTTAACAAGGATGAAATTTTGAGGGAGATTACGGGTTCAATCTCGTGTTGTATGAAAACAAGCAATCTAATACTCTGGGCACTATTTGTGTGCACGTTTTTCATGCGGTGGAGAAAATTTCATTAAATTTTTTCTTGAGAACATACAGAGCTAGCAAAACTTGGTGTTAACAATTACTGCAATCGTTATTGCGCGGTAAGTGTTGGTGCCTCTTGTAGGACTTGGTATAGTAATGCTGGCTGATAAGCTTGGTTTCCTTCTCCAGTTAGAGATAAGATATTTAGACTTTTGTTGCTTCTTCAACACGCAACGCCTACATCCATTATGGCTGGTGCTTTGGCCAATTTAAGAGGCTGTGGAAATGAGGCAGTTGCTGTCTCGTTTTGGGTTTCTGTGTTTTCTATGGATCGGTGAATATCACTCTACCTCAAATTCTCTTCGAAATTATTAGGGGAAAAAAAAGACAGCATAAAAGACAAAATTGAATTTATATATTTTTCTTAATTATTAAAGGAAATTATGGTAAAATAAAGGATGTTGGTAAAAATGTCAATAACAAAAATATAAGTGTGTCTATTTATATTTCATTGAGATTTAAATGGATAGGCTTACACATTTAAATGTATATGCATTCATGAAGCTTGCTGCTTTTATTGTTCTAAACAACAAAGTACTTTGTTTTCAAAGATCCAGCCTTTCGATACGTACGTATCTTATTCTGCATTGAAATGACCTGAGAATTTTGTCCATAAATATATTAAAAAAAAAAAAAAAAAAAAAAAAACTCTAACAGGGACCTAGTTTATATGCGCCAAACAAAGCCTCTAAAATTTCTTAATTTTTAAGAATATGTTGGAATGATCAATGGCCTATTATTCGTTTCATGAATAAACATATGATCATAGAATCTATGTCGTTTAGAGCTGTATTCCTATTTGCGCATATCTTTGTTAAATGGGATACAAATCATAAGTTATCAGAACTTGACGTGAACGTAAAAGGACGGACTCTATTTATTTTCTTTTCTCGTCATGTTCTTCAGTATAAAATAAGTAAGAGTGCAGTTCAAAGACATGCCAAGAAAAACAGTTGATAACAAACGCAACTTCGCTGACAAGCGCATATATTATCTATTTCCAAACTTCTTTCTGGAAGCAAAATCACAGACAACAATAAAAATACCAAAGAAGTATAACATCTCCTCAGAGGACTTTGTATCATCCTAGACATAACAATAATCTCAATACTATCCGCCGTGCAAGGTTGAAATAAATACCACCACATCGTTCTCTTCGAGCGTGGTATTGAGTAGGCCACTCAGCTCCCAATCACAATCATTCACAAGGACTAGAACACCAGGTCTCCTGCAAGAGAGATGAAAGTCTCAGTGTATTCTAGAAAAAAAGAGGGGGAAATGTAATTCTATGGTCATAGCCAATTACTCAAGTAAAACAGAATTTATTTTCATTATCAATTATCAAACAACTTCATTTCGTGATATATTTTTTCACGACATTTAGACAAATTCTACTTCAAATTACCCCTTTAAACAGATTATAACTTACACAGTATCCCCTTTCATGAACATTTCAGGCCTCTCCTTGATCAAATTGGTACGCACCCAAGTAAGCAAATCTTTCATAGTTAACTAAGAAGAAGAAAACTTATTTTTAGTATGCCAACAATAATAGTAAAGACAATAAATCAGCTCCATGCTGTCCACTCGAGCTTGAACAATAAAAGTTTACCTTTTCTACTCCCTTTTGTTGCTCGACGTTGACTTTATGAATCTTTACAGAGTCACAAAGGAGTTCTAAACCTCCACTGCATTGAAGAAATAGCATTGCGGTGAGGTCCAAAGGGCAACAATTGCAACACATCAAACACGATCATGAGTAGCCGCATAATAAGTGTTAGATGGAAGGCAAACTACCAGATGATACAACTTACAAGAATATATAACTTAGACAGAAAAAGAAATCTTTTTTTTTTTTTTCATTGTTGCTTAAAAAAGAAAAATAAACAACGCACGAATTACCATTTAGAGAATTTACGGCAGGGCATATATTATATACCCTACTAGGACGATATAGTTACCATCAGATCTTCATCAAGTTTCCTTAAATTATCATACAATTTTTAACCTGATATGATTATTACATGATCTGACATGCATTTTTTTCATACCCAAGCACTAAATCCTCATTGCCATTTACCAAGAACAAAGCCTAGTCAACTTGAAAATGGACTAAAAAAAGACATTGTATTGAACTGTTGGTACATACTTTATGAGAAATCAAACAATAGGGATGAATGTGTTGTGGTTTCATGAATTTCACAGAAGTCTTCATATAAAGAAACTGGACACGATTCAAGAGGTTCAAATGTTTCAAGTTTTATACTCCAGAACAAGACAAAGGAAGCAATTCACTCTGTAACTTCAGAGTATTGCAATTCGCAATTTTTTATCACTAAAATCCCATTTCAGTTTCCAATCCTTCAAAATTCCACAATTCAAACAAGTTTAAGTTTACAAAAAAAAAAAAGAATAAGGAAGAATTCGAATTTCTAGGGCAATTGACGATCAGGTGCTCATAAACTCAAACACAATGGATAAAACTCACAAATACACGGGAAAGAAAAAAAAAGTGAGTCTTGAGAATTGAACAATCTAACTGGTTATAAGATTTCTACAAAGTTTAAAGAAACATTTTAATTACCCGAATTCAAGAGTGAGTTGCATATTCCTTAATCCGCAGTGTTTCGGTTTGTGGTTGGTCGACGGAGGCGAGAGAGAGATCAGAGGCAGCGAGGGAGAGAGGGTTGGCGACGGCGGCTGTCTAAGAAGAACTGAAGAAGCAAGAGGAGGGGGGAAGAGGGGCAGCTGTCGGAGACGAGAAAGGTGGGGACAGGATTTTTTTTTAGGGAAGGTATTTTTCATTTTGTACGTTTGGTATTATATGTTTTTTTTTATAATATCACGCATGTATTTGACATTTTAGAAAATATTTTGTTAATACCTTCAAGCTGATTTTCAGAATATGAAATATCAAAACTGTCATTTTTATTAATTAATTAAGTACAAAATTTTTAATATTTCATATTTTAAAAAATATTTTATTTTTCAAAAAAATATATTTAATATTATTAAAAAAAAAGTTCAAAAAATATATCTCTCTTCCCTCTCTATCTCTCGACAAATCCGTACCCTAAATTTCCCTAATAATAACGACAACAAAAATATTTGGAGAATAAAGTTTAACAATGCACAATTAAAAAACACAATATTTAAAATGAACAAAAAAATAAAAGAATTAAAATGTACATTTTAAATTAGATAAATGTATTTTAATAAATTATGATTATAAACATGAGATCTGTTTTATAAAAAGATAAATAAAATATTTCTAAAAACTTATTCACACTTTTAGTGAATGAAATAAAATTACTGCTAAAGACAATAGATAGGCAATAAAAGGGGAAAGTAAGAAAAAGGAATAAGTAGGAAAAAAGAGAGAAGAAAATATATTAAAAAAAGTCTGAAAAAAAAGAGAGAAAAAAAAAGAAGAAAGAAAGTAGAAGTCAATATGTTACCTCCATAAAGACCGATGACATTTTTAGAAGTCAACTATTTGACTCTTTTAAGTATGTATAGATAGATTTTATATTTTTACTATTAAATTATAAATATTTCTTCTCAATTATAACCTTCTAATAATGTGTCCACGATCTATAAAATATTAATAAAAAACTTCTTCCATCGTATTTTTAATAAAATAATGTCACACAAAAATAAGGGCCGTCTCTTTGCAGTGATACAAAAGTGAAAGGATAGATTATTGAATTTCAAATTTTTTTAAGGTTATAAATGAGCCTAGAGCTCTAACCGGTCCGGAAATGTCACATGATGAGGTAGCTGTAGCAACCATCATTTCAAATTTAGTAAGATTTTGATGCATTTTAGGAAACGGGAAAAAAGAAAAGATTGGTATGGCTAAAATAGAAGTTCATTACTACATTACAAATATATATGCCAAATGAAAATAATTCCTCAATTCTTATTGCAAAGAAAATTACATAAAATACCAAATGCATTTGGCATATTTGGCAGCAACAAAAACGACAATCAACAAATAAATTAGTGAGGATTGAGAAATTATTAGGAATAGTGTCATAAAAGCATGAGATGTAATAGGATATTTATTATTTAATTAATAAAAGAGTTTATTCATCATTTTATGTGCATATATTTATGAATATTTTATGAATATCAAATGAAAATTTCGTGATTGTTTATGTAACCTTAAACATAGTATATAAGTGTTATATACGAGAGGATAGTGTTTAAGGATAATAATAAAAAAATTGTTCATGATGAATTTAATTAAAGTTCAGAATCTTTAATTAAAACATTATTAATACATGTCATTCCCATTTAGAATGGAACGGTATTATCCGCACTGTTAATATGGTGAGATATTGAATGAGTGTATTTCGCATAATAAGATTATGTGGAACAAGGACACAGACACAATATGAATTTCTAATAATTTCCGTTAAGCATAGAAATTCTAATTGAGTCTACCGATGGTCATATATAGGATGATCTTAATCCTGAGTTCTTAACAAACTCCTATTTATGGATTTATGTCTTTTGATTTACTCGGTACAGATTCTGAGACCCTGAATCCTATTCCTTGTATTTTGAAGACATAATGAAATAGGTAGCTGGGAATGTTATTATACGAGATGGAATCCATTCCTTCTTGAGAAAGAAGTAGATAAATAATTCTCTTGAGTGTTGATTCGGTACTTGGATTAGTAAGAGCGCTCTGGTTCATGAATGTGTTTTATGAATCACCATCCATTAGAGAATCAATGGTACTCAAGGATGTAGAT